>NW_007113174.1:295068-383789 GCF_000164805.1 Carlito syrichta | reverse complement strand
CCTCAGCCTTCCAAGTAGCCAGAATTACAGGCATGCGCCACCATGCCCGGCTGATTTTTTTATTTATTGTAGAGATGAGGTCTCGCTGCCCAGGCGGGTCTCAAACCCGTGGGCTTAGGCAATCCACTTACCTCATCCTCAAAAGGCGCGGGATTACAGGCTGAGCCACCGAGCCCGGCCAAAAAAATATTTAGTCTTAATGGATCATGTATGTATAACTACATTCTCTACTTAAAAAGCAATTCACTTCAATGATAACAAAAAGGAATTATTATGTTTAATTCTAAGTCATGAAAAAATTTCTACACCAACTCAAAGAGAAAAATCTTTTCTAATCTTAGAGGACTTCATGCCTGGGCATACTTCTATAATACCCCTTTACCATACACACCAAAAAATAAGCAAAATTTTTTTTTAAAAAGAGCAAATCTTTCAACAAACTATAACTTTGACTCTTGTAGTTTTGTTAAAACTTAAAACTGTATAAGTTCTAAATTTTCCCTTTTTTATATGGTGATGCTTTAGTGGCTGCAGTAGTTGTGGTGATACCAGTTACACTAAAGAACAACAGATAGGTTGGAGGGAAGAATAAAGCATTTCCTACCATCTGGAAGCCTGCAGAAATTGAAAAAGCAGTGAGATAACTTTTTAACTCCATCACTCCATTACCCCCCATGTGACTGTGTTTTAATTTTTCATATATATCCCCTAAACTTTAAGTACTCTGTATACTATTTCCATAGAAACTATGTTCCAGCTGCTTGTTCACTCAAACACTAGCCTAATGATGAATAACACGTATACTTAAGGCTTCAGAAAATAGAAGTTTCTATCTAACTACAGACCTTAATAGATATATTTAATTGTGCTATTAGCAAAGTTTTATTAAAAGTAAAAAGAAGAATGTTTATATTCCTAATGCTCAAAATTATTGCAAAAATGATTCCAAAACTCAAATACATTTTGAAAATTTCAAAAATAAAAAAGACAAAATGCAAAGTATAGGTGTTCCAAAACAGAATAATTTTCCTTCCAAAACAATGTTTTCTTGTTCAGTTAATATGAATTATACCTATTTATTTAAAATATGAAGGTAACAAGATAGAACACAATGAGAGAAATTTGCTGTTGGAAAAAATATAAAAGAAAGATAAAAGGTAGCATTATGAAGTGCTGCATATGAAAGCAAATGGTATTTTTTTCATTTTATTTTGACTACTAAATTACTAGTGATTTCTAATTGGCAAGCCATAACATTTTCTTTAAAGAAAAAGAAAAAGATATAGTTTTCGACAATATTGTTATTCTTTTTTTTTTTTAAGATGTGGGATACAATTCAGTTAGGTATACATATGTTCAATATGCAGGTACCTTTCGTTTTTCTATTTTTGGAGTTGGAGTCTCACTCTGTCACCCAGGCTAGAGTTCAATGACATGCTCACAGTCACTCCAGCATCGACCTGCTGGGCTAAGGCAAGCCTTCCGCCTCAGCCTTCCAAGTAGCCGGAACTACAGACATGCGCTATCATGCCTGGCTAATTTTTTTATTTATTGTAGAGATGAGGCCTTGCCAATTTGCCCAAGCTGTTCTCGAACCCGTGGGCTCTGGCAATCCCCTCACCACGGCCTCCCAAAGTGCTGGGATTACAGGCTTGAGTCACCACACCCGGCCAGGCACTCTTGTTGATGAGGCATGCCCCTGTCCCTGCCGTTTCCCATTATTGCCAATCCCTTTCTTACAGTAATACGATAATTGTTAAAGGTCCTAATGAGTGAGAACATTGGCACTCAGTTCATTGTTTCTGTGATAGATCACTCGGTAGTATAGACTCTAAGTCCATCCAAGTTGCTGCGAAGTTCATAATTTGTCCTTCTTTATGGCTGTATAATATTCCATCATGTATATGTACCACATTTTTTTATCCAGTCCTCTTTCAATGAGCAGCACGGTTGGTTGCATGTTTTTGCTATTATGAACAATGCTGCAATAAACATGCGTGTGCAGGTATCTTTTTCATAGAGTGATCTGAGTTCCTCCAGACATATTCCCAGGAGGAGGATTGTGGGGTCATATAGAAGGTCAACTTTTAGATCTTTTAGGAATTGCCACACTGTTTTCCACAGAGATTATACTAGTTTACACTCCCACCAACAGAGTAGAAGCATTCTCTTTCCCCGCATCCTCTCCAGCATCTGTTTTTTGAGTTATTGATAATGGCCATCCTGACCGAAGTTAGGTAGTATCTGTGTGGTTTTAATTTGCATGTCTTTGATGACTAGTGAGGGTGAGCATTTTTCCATGTATCTGTTGACTGCTCATATGTCTTCTTTTGAGAAGTGTCTATTCATATCTTTTGCCCACTTTGTAATTGGCCTGTTTGTTTTTTTCTTTTTGGCATGTTTGACTTCCTTGTAGATCTTAAATGTTAGGCCTTTGTCAGATATATACAGTTGGCAAATATTTTTCCGTCTGTGGACTATCTGCCTGCTCTCTTGATAGTTTCTTTGGCTCTGTAGAAGGTTGTCAGTTTGATGAGGTTCCACTTGTCTATCTTATCTCTCATGGCATGGATACTTGAAGTTTTGATCAGGTATTGGTTGCCAGTTCCAATTTCCATAAGGATGTCTCATGAATTTTCTAAGGTTCTTATAGTTTGAGGTTTTGTATTTAGGTCTTTGATTCATTTAGAGTTGATTTTTGTGTATGGTGATAGGTAGGGGTCTTGCTTTAATCTTCTGCATGTGGTCAGTCAGTTTTCCCAGCACCATTTACTGAATAGGTTCTCCTCTCCCCAGAGGCTTTGTCAAAGATGAGTTGCTTGAGAAATTGAGGTTTTGCTTCTGGAATCTCTATCCTATTCCATTGGTCTATATGCCTGTTCTTGTAACAATACCAGGCTATTTTGATTATTGTAGTTTTATAATAAAGTTTAAAGTCTGGGAGCATGATAACTCCTGTTTTGTTTTTGTTTTGTTTTGTTTTGTTTGCTGAGGATTATTTTGGCTATTCATGGTCGTTTATGTTTTTATATGAATCCCTGTATTGTCGTTTCCAGGCCTGAGAAGAATACTGCAGGTAATTTAATGTGTATTGTGTTAATCTATAGATTGCCTTTGGTAGGACGGACATCTTAACAAGGTTGATTCTCACAATCCATGAGCATATTCTTAATTAAAATAATTTCTTTCATTTTTCATTCATTCTAAATGACATATGTTTAAATTTAATGCATCTACACTATTTTAGATTTAAATGAAAGAGCTTTAGCCACATTATTAGCTTTCCAGAGACTCAAGTTGATTTTTAGAATACCTGGAACTTTCTAAAAGATATTTAAGGAATGCATCTAGGTCCTTCCACCCCTCAGACCCACACTCCAAAAGTAATTTATTTTATGCCTCTGCTTTCTGGTTTTTTCAAGTGTTTTCCATTATAACTTTAAATAAGATTCTTCTTGTTAGATAGTATATTGGGTAGCACTCATCTGAAAGGGAAGCAATTATCTTAGAGAAGAGAAAAGTATGAGAGTATTTTTACTAGAAACAAAAAGAGTTGGGATTTCTAGCAAAGTGGTGGACTAAATATTCTGAAGGGTCCTACCGTATTCTGCTTTTCTATATTCAACACCAAACCACTAAGGCTATAATTAGTTGTTTACATGTTTATTTATGAGCTCAGGCACATTATTTGATCTCTCCATACCCTAGTTTTATCATCCATAAAATGGAGATAATAATAACAGTCACTGTTCTTAGAAGAATTAAATATGTTAATATATCCATAGTAAGCCGGGCTTGGTGGCTCAGCCTGTAATCCCGCACTTTGGGAGGCTGAGATGAGTGGATTGTCTAAGCCTGCAGGTTCGAGACCCGCCTGGGCAACTTGGTGAGACCTCATCTCTACAATAAATCAAAAAAATTAGCCGGGCGTGGTAGCGCGCACCTGTAGTTCCAGCTACTCGGAAGGCTGAGGCAAAAGGATCGTCAGAGCCCAGCAGGTCAAGGCTGCGGTGACCAGGAGCGGCCACTGGACTCCAGTCTGGGTGATGGAGTGAGACTCTAACTCAAAAAAAATATATATATATATATCCATAGCACTCAGCATATAGCTTGGCACATAATGAGTGATATAAATTAACTACTCTCATCATATAAACTCCTAGAACAATGTTATGTATAAATAACATATTACTAACTAGCCAATTAAAGGTATGTTCATAAATCATCTTCACAATATATATATGCCATCTACAAACATTAAAACACTCTCTAAAACATTTGAACATCAAATAAAACTCTTTGATTAAATACAAGGCGAAGAAGAAGAATAAATCTTCAGTTCTAAGCAAAGTTTCTATATAGTTAATGCTTATCAAGATTACAATGTAAGTTCTAATTAGAAAATAGTTCATTACATTACATTATTCTACATTAATGAATCTTTAATGTCTTCAATAATGGCATTTTGTCATTCATTTAATTAAAACAAAAACGCTCTAACTTTGAAATAGTACAGTTTTACTCTGTGGTTTTAAATATTACATACTCAAAACCTATGGGTATCTGCCCTTTTTTAGCACATGAATGAAGCAGGAAGTAACTCTTTTTATTTTACATTTAAATAGTAAACTGAATTTTAGGGGGGGAAAGTCAGTGGATTTTCTCTATATAAAGGCAGAAAAATCACTGAATATGTCTACATTTTAGAATACATAGGAAGCCTCCTAGTTGTTCACAGGCAGATTCTGTGGGTCACAGAGGTCAGATAATCAAGAGTTAAAACACTATAAACAGAACTTAAATGATATGATTATTTGACTATATATTTTATTTTTCAACCATTTTTAGTATTTTTAACAAATATTGTTCTCTTGAAATACAAAAATGCACCATCATTCTCTCAAATCTTTTTTTAGATGTAGTAAGATCTATATATTTACAAACACTCTTTTTTTATTCTAACAATAATGCAGATTTGTCCTCCAAAGCTAGTTCTGAAAGACCACATACTAGTTTACAGAATAAATGACTAAGTCCATCCAAAGTTCTAAAATTCAAAGTTCTAACTTCTTCTGCAAAGAGCATATAAACTTTATGTTATCAAAAAATCACATCTCCCCTTTTCTATTCTACACTAAGTAGCTAAGAAAATATAACACTTTTTGAGATACAAGAAAAACAAAAAAAAAAACTCGTTCTATCTTGGAAACCAGAGAATCAAATTTCAGTTATCAGACGAGCCTATTATTTGAGGAGAAAAAAATGTAATATTACATGTATTTTCCAAGAAAGGCGAAAGAAAAGTCATCAACATGATAAAAATGATCTATCTAAAACCAAAGGGTCAAGAAGCTATGTACTTGGTGAAAGACAATACCCTTCATAATTAGTGAAAAGCAAAACACTTTCCTGCTGGGTACAACACTTTTGAACAATTCCCCCATATTCAAAATTGATGAATATCCCCCATATTCATCATGGGATAGAGAATCAGGGACACAAAACACAAAAGCAATTTCCCTACCAGTATAGATTATTTTTGTTGAGATTGAGAGTTTCATTTTTAAGAGATGTTTAACATCCTCAATGACAGTATGTCTAAAGAAGTTTTTCGGTAGAAATATGTGGTAATAAGTAGAGAATTCTACCACTGAACAATTTAATTTATAAAACAAAAAATCATAAACCCAACTAGCATTCTAAGTGCAATTCCTTATCCTTGGCTATATACAATATATCTAAAATCTCTGGCAGGCAAATTAAACAGATTTACTATGGAATGTAACAAAATCAAACAATCTGGAACTGTAATTACTATAATATTGTTCATGAGACTGAAGAATGCTGTGTTTTACATTATTACATTAAAAATAAAGTGATAAAAAAAGCGAAAGATTTATAGCTTTCACAAAAAAAAATTTTTCCGAGAGTTATAACATCAACTGACAAATTACAATAAAGATATGACCTTTTTGTTTACTTCTATGATTATCACAAGGTCTTTTCTATATTAATAAAACACTTACCAAAGTATCAATATTGCAGTTTATAAAAGTAGCATAACAAATGACAAGCTATGGGTCTCTATGGGCATTAAAAGTACAATTCTTGTGCTTTTCCAGTTTTAGTATAATCAATATAAAATCCAGAAGTCATCTCATGAAGACCTTTGATCTTATACAATGGACATACATGCATGCAAGTAATGATGACCATCAATAATCATGCAACTCATTTTATCCCTAAAAATTCTTCAGTGGTATTGATGATAAAAAATTTGTCCAAATTGTGATTACTAAGATACCAACAATAACAGGAAAAAGAAAAATAATATGATATAATTCTGTTCTTGTATCCCGCATAACTCTGCATTAGGTTATAGTCTATCGCATTGCATTAGGCTCACTAAACCCCAAACTGAAGCCCCTCTCTTCTTGTAGGAACCCATAAATGTCAGAGGTTCTGTCAACCTATTGAACATTTCTAATTATAAACACAAATTACAATCTTTTGTCACTTAAATCACATAATGGATTTCATAAAAACTGGTTTATCATTACTAATATAGAAGATATTTTTTACTTCCCAAATAGAATTAAAGACAAAACAGGAAAAGACAAGAAAACAAATAAGAAAAAAATGAGGAATGGAGCTGAATTTCCAGGGAAAAATCACGGTGGAAACACTAAAATTCTGTAAGCTTAAACACAGTAAAGAGAACTAAATTAAACTTTATTTAATTACACGACAAGCATCAGTCATAACCAAAAACACAGTTTTTTAAAAATCACCAAAAGTCTATAAGTACTACATTATGACAAGGAGGAGGGAAAGTTAGGAAAATGTCCATGTTAATGTCAAAACCCTCTGTCAAGTTTCATGAAAATATGTAAATTCTTATAGTGAACTAGAATTTGCTTTAATGAACACTGCACAAAATAAGACCCAACATTCACTGGGCACGAAAAACAGTGGGATATCCAATTACTACATACAGTAGTATTTGCTGTGTAAAAATCAAGAGGTCAGCCACCATTTAAGGATCATATCCTTCTAAAAATGCTGATATTTTATTTTCAATTAAAAAAAAATACTATACCATTCATCCTCTACCTTGAACAGAAATTAGTTTTGGAATTCAACAGGTAGTTAGAACTGGAAAACAGTCAATTTCTCCAAAGAATCCATAAATTTAGTATTATTTCAGTCCAATTCACAACTAAAATTTTTCTCTGTAACTTAATAATATGATGCTAAGTTTCTTCTGAAATGTTCAGTTCAATATGGCAACAGCCTTCAATGCAATCTCTCCAAGCACAAACTAAAATAGCCATTCAAGAAGGAAAAAAAGGAAGAAAGACAGGCACAAAAATCATTGAGGAGAGAGAAAAAGAGGCATAAAGGAGGAAAAGGGAGGAAACAACCCCATAAATTGTAAAAACAGAACCTAAAAGAAATTTAGACTAATTATCAAGCATATGAAGCCAAAAATGTAGCTTTAGCACATGCCACACCTCAGCTTCACTTCACAGAGACAACAAAAAGAAGGTAAAAGATGTTTCCTTCTTCTTCCCAAATCCCAATCTGCCCCACTCTGATTCAGAAACCCAAGTTCTACATGGACTAGAAAACTGTGGAAACATCTGTTAGTGAACATCTGTTAGTGAGCTATAATTGAAGCAACATATTTTATCCCTGCTGACTTGAACCATTCCAACCTCTACCATCGCCCTTGGTTCCTCTACACTATCCACTTTCACACAGCGGTAGCAAATTCTATAAAAAACTGGTCAAATAAAGAACAGAAATTAATAGTAGCATATTATATGCTCGGAGATAGAGTCCCAGAATAAACACCATAAGCATGGGTTATAGTAAGATGTACTCAGCACTAGTGCTTCATGGGAATTATAACTTAACATGCACTACATGGTTTAATAGTATCAAAGATGCATGAGGCAAGAGGGGAGTGGTTGAAAGAAACATATCACCCCAGTAGACTGAAAAGTCTACCAGTGTAGACACAGAAAAGAGCAAAACCATTACTATGGAAGCTCAAACCAATGATATAGAACACAAATTTTAACAATACAGAAATTCATATGGAAACTTAAACGACCATGAATAGTCAAAACAATTCTTAGCAAAAGAAGCAAAGCAAGAGATATCACACTTCCAAAATTTAAACTTTATTATGAGGCTACAATAATCAAAACAACCTGGTATTGGCACAAGAATAGGCATATAGACCAATGGAACAGGAAAGCGATTCCAGAGGCAAAACCTCAATTTCTCAACAAACTCATCTTCGATAAAGCCTCCAACAACCACCTCTGGAAAGAGAAGAACCTGTTCAGTAAACGGTGCTAGGAAAACTGGCTGACAACGTGCAGAAAAAAGAAAACAGGACCCTACCTAACCCCATACACACAAATCAACTCGAAATATATCTAAGACCTAAATGTAAAATTTCTTAGAAAAGGCAGGAGACACCCTTACGAAAATTGGAATAGGCAATCAATTCCTGATCAAAACCCCAAAAGCTCATGCCACAAGAGATAAGATAGACAAGTGAGACCTCATCAAACTGAAACGCTCCTACAAAACAAAAGCATCAAGAGGACACTGCCCACAGAGGGGAAAATATATTTGCCAACTGCATATCTAACAAAGGCCCAGCATCCAGGATCTACAAGGAACTCAAACGTGCCAAAAGGAAAAAACAAACAGTCCCATTAAAAAATGGGCAGGCAGGGGTGGGTAGCTCAGCCTGTAATCCCAGTGCTTTGGGAGGCCGAGGTGAGTGGATTGCCTGAGCCTGAAGGTTCGAGCGGGACAACTTGGTGAGATTTCATCTCTCCAATAAACAAATAAATAAATTAGCGGGGCGTGGTAGCGCGCGCCTGTAGTTCCAGCTACTCAGAAGGCTGTGGCGGAAGGATCGCGGAGCACAGCAGGTACAGGCTGCGGTGGCCGGGAGCAGCCACTGCACTCCAGTCGGGGCGACGAGTGAGACTCCAACTCAATTAAAAAAAAAAAAAGACAAGAAAAGAAAAACAAACCAAAAAAATGGGCAAAAGACATAAATAGAAACTTCCTAAGAAGACATACAAGCAACCAACAGACCCATAAAAAAAAAGCTCAGTTTCACTAATCATCAAAGAAATGCAAATCAAAATCACACGGAGATACCTCCAAACTCCAGTAAGAATGACCATCATTAATAAAACATAAAACAACAGATGCTGATGAGGATGCAGAGAAAAAGGAATGCGTCTACACTGTTGGTGGGAATGTAAACTAGTTCAACCTCTATGGAAAACAGTGTGGCGATTTATAAAAGAACTAGAAATTGACCTTCCACATGACCCAGCAATCCCACTTCTGGGAATACACACAGAGGAACTTAAATCACTCTACAAAAAAGATACCTGCATACACATGTTTATTGCAGCATTATTTACAATCACAGAAACAGAACCAACTGAGCTGCCCGTCGAAACCAAAATGGATAAAAAAAATGTGGTGCATACACAAAATGGAATATTGCACAGTTAGAAAGAAGAACAAAATTGTGGACTACACAGTCAGAAAGAAGAACAAAATTGTGTACTTGGATGGATTTAGAGTCTCTATTACTCAGTGATTTTTCACAGAAACAAAGAATTAAGTACCATATGTTCTCACTCATGAGCGGACCCTGAATATTTACCGTAACACTACAAGAGAGGGACTTGGCAGAAGTCAGAAACTGACTGGGGAGGGAAAGGGGGGTACATGACATCAATAAAGGTACCTCACCTCAAACTAGGAGAAATGAGGACCAAAGGGAGGTCCAAACTTTACCTGTACACTGACCACTTGTATACCCAATCCTGAATTGTACCCCACATCTTAAACAAAATAGAGAAAAAAACCCACAAATTTTAGCCACTTTCCCAAAAAGCAGGAAAAAAATGACAAAGAAATGAAAATTATCAGGAAGAAGATGACAGATATAGGGAGCAGGAAATAAATAGCCAACCAAAGATATAAGTTAGTTTTCCTGAAGGATGGACTATATCAAACAGAACTGAAGGAATAATCAAAAATATATATACTAGTATAACATAAGAAAGCTTTCCTCAGCAGCCAAATAGGTTAACAGATTAAACTCACTACATTCCCAATAAAATCAAGGAAAACAATATCATAAAAATACATAGTGGCAAGTATGGCATTTACAGGAGAGATGAAAAACATTCTACAAGCAACCAAACATAATTAACTGGTTGCCCAGTTCAGTTCAGTTCAGTTATAAAACAAAAATCAGGTTGTAATAGCTTTCTCCCCGGCAACAATAAACACCAAATGATAAAGAAATGACTTACAGGCCGGGCTCAGTGGCTCAGCCTGTAACCCCGCGCTTTGGGAGGCCGAGGTGAGTAAATTGACTGAGCCCACGGGTTCGAGACCCGCCTGGGCAACTTGGCAAGACCTCGTCTCTACAATAAAAAAAAAAAAACTAGCTGGGCGTGGTAGCACATGCCTGTAGTCCCAGCTACTTGGAAGGCTGAGGAGGAAGGATCGCCAGAGCCCAGCAGGTCGAGGCTGCGGTGACCGGGAGCGTGCCACTGCACTCCAGTCTGGGCAACAGAGTGAGACTTCAGCTCAAAAAAAAAAAAAAAACAGTCAAAGTTGATACCACAAAACTTACCAAAAAAACAGCAAAAAGTACTACAATAACAACCACCCAAAAATGGGAAATTGAACAACGAAAAGACTACAATCACAATCAACAAGCTTTGAAGCACATCTTCTCCTATTAAGTATTTAAAATTCTGGCCACAATAAGATAGGGTACCAAGAGCTGACACTGGTTCCTCAGGCCATTAAGAATAGAGTGTCAGATTCTAGACTAGTGGAATGAAATCCAAAGACATGGGTGGGAGGCAAGACACAACATCAGACAAGCAGAGGGAAAGCAAAGACATGGTCCTCCTCCTGTGCTTTTATCAACCAGTTGGCTTCCTAACCAATGAAGAGAAAAGGACAAGCAGCAGCCACTGATTCTGAGCACCAAGGGCCTGTGACTGGGGCAAGTGGGGGCTTCTATTAGACTCACTAATCTCTCGAACTCTGAAAATCTGAGGAAGATGGGCCTCCAAGGCAAAGGAGAAAATAAACACAGTGAGAAGGTGAAAAGACCCAGGTGGT
This sequence comes from Carlito syrichta, assembly GCF_000164805.1. NCBI lineage: Eukaryota > Metazoa > Chordata > Mammalia > Primates > Tarsiidae > Carlito > Carlito syrichta. The sequence goes on along the minus strand of NW_007113174.1, from coordinate 372,593 downwards.
CCAAGCTCATTACTCTCTCCCATCATGTGCCACATGATGCTTCAGCAAATGCTGTCACCATTTTACAAATGAGCAATAATTTTAAAAATAATGAAGAGGGAATGAATGTGTACAAATTGCTTTTTTAAAAAAGGCAGATGTCAGGAAGATAGGAACATAAGCAAAAGATAAAATATTCATAACAAGAAGAGATTCCTAAGGAAACAATAATTCAGACAAATAGTTACCCATTGTATCAATAGAAATGAAAGAAACATAATTTTTCTTTGTTTAAAAAGCTCAAACAAAAGACAGAGTATGAAAGCCACATCAGAAGCAATAACAAAAAAAAAAACCACAATAAACTAAAAGCAAACTCAAAACATGGTAGGGAACATGAAAAAAAAATCACACAAATCAAAATAGAAAGAACAAATACATACAAATAATTAATGAGAATTAATTTTTTAATCCTTTAAAAATTGAAAACGTAAGCCAGATGAGTATCCAGACAGAAAAAGTAATTCCTCCAACAAAAGTCTTAAAAAATTTTTTTTAAGTTAACCTCAGACTTTTCCACAGCAACTGTCAACACCAAATGGAATGTCAAAAATTGTGAGGGAAGCTAAGACAATCTTCAAGTATAAAAGCAATACACATTTTTAAGCATGTAAGAACATTTAGATGGCTTTCCTCAAAACTACAGGATGGTTAAATTCAACTAACCAAGAAATGAATCAAGATAATTCAAGAATAATAAAAGAAACAAAGGTGAACTTTAAGTCTACTTAGATATTTGTATAGGATGAAAAGACTGCAAAAACTGTGATTATTTAATATGTATAGGCACAGCATGATGGCTCAGGACAGTAATCCCATTACATCGGGAAACAGAGATGGGACAATCACTTGAGCCCAAGAGTTCAAGACCAACCCGGGCAATACAGCAAGACCTAGTTTTTTTAAATGGCTGAGTTGGCTAACATAGTGAAAGCCTGACTCAAAATAAAATAAAATGTATGTAAATGTTTTAATTTTTGACAAAAATAATAATAATATCAGAACTTAGCAAAAAGATAGGAAGAAGAAAATGTAAGTACAAGGGAGGACTCCCAAAAACCAGAATTTATTTATTAAAAGTTTTGTGATGTCGGGCTCGGTGGCTCAGCCTGTAATCACACACCTTTGGGAGGCTGACGTGAGTGAATTGCCTGAGCCCGCGGGTTCGAGACCCATCTGGGAAACTTGGCGAGACCTCATCTCTACAAGAAATCAAAAAATCAGCTGGGCGTGGTAGCACGTGCCGGTAGTTCCAGCTACTTGGAAGGCTGAGGTGGAAGGATCGCTGGAAAAAAATTTTTTTTTTGAGTTGGAGTCTCACTCCATCACCCAGACTGGAGTGCAGTGGCCGCTCCCGGCTACCGCAGCCTCAACCCGCTGGGCTCCGGCGATCCTTCCGCCTCAGCCTTCCAAGTAGCTGGAACTACAGGCGCGCGCTACCACACCCAGCTGATTTTTTGATTTATTGTAGAGATGAGGTCTCGCCAATTTGCCCAGGCGGGTCTCGAACACGCGGGCTCAGGCAATTCACTCACCTCAGCCTCCCAAGGCGCGGGATTACAGGCTGAGCCACCGAGCCCGGCTTGTGTTTATTCTAATATGTTTAAACTTTAATCAACTTCAAAGTGTTCTCCATTTGATGAATACACCTATTAAGATGCTTTTTCCACTGGCTCAAAAGTTTTTGAACTCATCAATTGTGATGCCTTTTAGTGCATCCACTGTTTTTTATTTCACCTCTTCCACATCAGCAAAATGTTTCCTTTTGAGGACTATTTTCATCCAGGAAAACAATAACAACAACAACAAAATCACTCAGGACAAGATTGGGTGAATAGAGAAGATGAGGCACAAGGTTCATGCTATTTTTAGTCAAAAACCACTGAACACTCAGTGCAGTGTGGGCAGTTGCGCTCATAAATCACCCATCATGAAATGGGCAAACACGTTAAAAGAATCTCCAAAAAAAATTCACAGAAACCAAATGAGGCTCTCACAACAATGCTAGCTGGTACGCTGATGCCGATGGGGTCTCAGAACACTTAACTAGTAGGGAAGCCTGTACTACAAGGGGCTCGCCCTTCAAAAAACAATTCCAGGCTTTTGGGGATCCCCTTCATAAACTACTGTCCTTATTTTTACAAGGAGTCAAAGTCATTGACAAAACTTGAAATACAGCTTTAAAAAAGTAAAAATATAAACCTTTTACTTTTTTTTAATTCTCGTTTAGAGAATCCTTTGGAAATTAAAATATATTGTGAATAAATATTTATTTAAAAATAATTTATTACTTCCACCTCACCTGTTAGAATATAATAAATTCATATTTAAAATCCATATGATCCTTCTTTGTAAATGTATTATATTCCTAAATTTGCATATGTATAAACAAAAATATCAGGCTTCAACATTCATTCTGTATGGGAAGATTGAGGTAACTTCTGTGAAAAGCAGTTTGTATTATTTTTTCTTCACATTTCTAAATAATGTCTGAGTTTTTAAAAGCACAGTTCTATAATTTTTACAAAAATCACAAAGTTATTTTTTTCTCCAAAAGTTATTTTAAAAACAAGTATGCTGTATCAATAAATTCTGAAGGGAAAAAATGTGACAGTACATTTTAACCATATGATATATATCATTCCTAGGTTTTATATTAAATCAACTTATAGTGAGAAAAAGCAAAATTACTAAGCTAAAAAAGTAGAATATAAAAAGTTCGCAATCTTCAATAAATACAGAAACATAAATATAAAAACTACTTTATGTATAGATTAAAATGAGTACAAATTTTAGAACTCTTTAAAAAGTATAGAGTTTATACACAAAACCTATGATACTATAGCAAAGAACAAACAATAACAGTGGGAGGGAAGAGAATATGGGGGAGTGAATATGTGCAAGCACAAGTAATATATATATCCATGTCTGTGTGTGGCAGAAAAAGGAAAGGAGACAAAAAATGTATTATACACCTTGTCTATCATGAGGAGAAAGATTCGGCTCACCGTGGATTATGGCAAAACTGAGAATTAAATACTAATAGAAATAAAGATAAGGGCCACACCCTTGAGTCCCCTCCCAAAGTGGGAGCTTTTCTGTCCTCTCAATAAATCCTGCTTTCTGTTTTCTCAAAAAAAAAAAAGGAAAAAAGAAGTAAAGACACATATATATATGTCTGTGTACCATCCCATTCACTGGATAATATAATGTTAAATAATAATGTTAATAAATGTTAAATACAGAGAAACCCTAACTCACATACAAGAGATAAAAATTTTTTTTAAAGCATAAAATGTAAACAGTAGTGTAAAAGATGCAAAATGACCAAATATATTAACTATAACAACAGTAAATGGGCTCTTTTAATTAAAAGACAATTATCTTCAAAATGAGTTTAAAAAATCAACCAAATTGTTTTTACAAGAGACAGTCAAAATAAAGTGATAGGTTAAAAGAAAACACATAGACAACAGTATACCAACAACTAACAACAAAGTGAACTGAAAACAAATTTTAAAAGAAGCCAACAAACACATTTTTTAAAAAAACACTAAATGGGAATCCCAAAAATGTTACTTTATAGTGATAAACTCTTTTTTTTTTAAGAAAAATTTATTTAAAAGTAAATTAGAGAGAGAAAGAGAAGGGAGAGAGAAGATTCACCTCCCCAAGGTGGAGGAGGGGACCAAAGCCAGGAGGCATGGTGACAGCCAGAGCTCAAAGGAGCACATGGCCACACCAGAGTCTCTGGCAAGGCAATGGCCCGTGATAAACTCTTAAAACTCACCAAAAAAAGTAAAATAACTATCACAAATATAAGTTGAATAACAGAACAAGAACATGTAAACCAAAAACATAAACCAAAAATGCTTATTAAGCAGAAAAATAAAGACCAGCATTCTATTCTTGAAATATAACAAATAGAGAAAAATATCAATAAAATGCAAAAGTTCTAAAATTAAGAATTTAAACTTTATCAAATTCCAGGAATATTTAAAAATTTTATGTGGAATATTAAGTCACAAAGAAAGTTCTTAAAAATACAACCTAGCAAAAAATATATAGGCTCACACTCTCTTTCTATAATGCAAAAAAAAGACAAATTAACAGCTAAAGTTAAACTAAAAAGGTAAAAAAAGTGATTTTGAAATTTTAAATATTCTATTAATTCCTCAGGGTTTTTTACTTTTTTTTTTTTTTTTACGTCAGGTTTCCATTCTGTCACCCAGGCAGGAGTGCAGTGGCACCATCATGGCTCATGGAATCCTTGATCTCCTGGGATCAGGCAATCCTCCCACCTCAGTCTCCCAAGTAGCTGGGACTATATGCACACACTACCACACTCGGCTCATTTTTTAAAATTTTTATAGAGACAAGGTCTTACTATGCTTCCTAGGCTGGTCTTAAACTCCTGGGCTCAATGGATCCAAAGTGCTGGCCATTATAGGCGGGAGCCACCATGCCTGGTCATTTTTTTTTTTTTTAACATTTAAAACAGGTTTTTCAATGAAAAGATCTTGTAAGTTCTTTTTAGCCACACCCCTTTGCCTGACATACACACACAAACTACAAGGACTTTTAAATATTTATCAAGTATATGCCATATGTTCAGTTTTCTCACTGATCATTCAGTGTGATATACAAAAGTAGAAAAGGAGTGTAAGATCTAGTGGGGGAATTAGGAAAATCAAACAGCAGTCACCAACTTAATTATAAATGTGATAGAAATTCAGAGAAAAAGAAGACCATGGTAAGGAGGGTGGTTAATTTATGTGACTCGAGCTGGGTCTCAAAGATAGAAAAAATTTGAAAATCCAAAGAAATGGGTAAAACATTCTGGTCAAGAATACTATATTAATGAAAGTTAAAGAATAAAATGTTAAATACCAAAGTTAAAATAAGTGACTATTGTAGACACAGCCTACAAAGAAAAACATTGAAGTACTAGACCAAATTGTTTATACTAAAAAATTAGCAGCAATAATATTTTAAAGCACTGTGGCTGCAGGCTGCCAGCTAAAGTTTGGAAAGGTTCTCATCACTTTGAACTTTCATTCAAATACACTTCCATTTCAGGTATATTTGATATCTCTAGGGAGAATAACGTTACTGATAAATGATCTTTATTTGCCATTTTGGAAACTGACCATGGCAAAGGTAAGATGCCTAGCGAAGCTTCCATAGCTACTTCATGCAATGAGAAGAAAACTGCAATACCTAATAATTTAAAGACTATTACAGGAAGGCTCTTCTGATTCCTTAACATATACACTGATTTTTATCTTCCCATAGCTTAACCCACAAAAATTAAATAACTAAATAACGAATACCATCTAATCAGGAATGAGATGTACCCTGAAAAGGAAGAAGGAAACAGATTTAGAATCAGTGTATATAATAAACAAGGTAGAGTGAACTAAGACTGCCAAGTAGGTGGGTGTGGAGTAAAATGCATATTCACATCAATTCAATCCAAATCCAGTATTTCTTATTCACTGAAAAGAAACATATTATAATAGAAGCAATCTCCGTTATAAATAAACACATTCAGACAAGGAAGTTTCTACCAAAAAAGGTTAAACCCAAAATGTAATAAAAAGCAAGAAAAAATTATTTCAGCACTTACAGTTTCAAATAATAACTTCTGAATATAAATATACCACAGCTAAGTTCATAAAAATTACCTTTAAAATTCTAATAAGAATTACAATGGAATTCTTCCAAACACAGTCTAATCCTATCCTTTCTGTTAAGGTATATAAAAAATAAGAAAATTTTCAGTTGAATAATTAGAATTTGTTATATGTTAACTGTGGAAAATACTAGTACCAATATTTGCACTTACTGTTTATAATTGTAATCTTGAAAAGACTATGAGAAATAGGAAGCTTCACTCACAAGTATCTATAATAAAATATAACACTACTTTTGAACATGAGCATCATAATACACACTATATGAAAATTTGGATTTTTACTCATCATAATTTCAGCTATTATTGAACTCTTAACCTGTAAGTTGCAACATTAAAAAAAAACCTATATATTAACAATAAATTACTTTTTAGAAACTACCTTTGCACTTCCCTGAATATAGTGACTCTTGAAATGGGTACATTCCTTGTACCGAGTGTATGTGTAAAAAAGTATTTCAACTAAATGTTCTAATAAGGTCCCTCTACCCATCACTCTCCTATGCTCAAAATACACACACACACACAAAAAAAAACAATGATTTTTAAGTATTTGAAGATATTGGCTCCTGAGGGGCATGGAAATTATAAACCAAGATGGGCCACATACCCACCAATGTAGATCTGTCTTCTTGCACCTGAACTGTCACTTAGGGGGCCAAAGAGAACGGCTCTTGGATAGACATATGGACCACTACAAGAATAACTCTTCCAGAAGAAAAATACTTGACGTTGCCCTGCTGGCAAGATGTTTTTCCTGTTCTAAATCCTTGTAAGTAAATCTGATGCAAAATGTCTGGTGAGTCTGAATGTTTGGTTGAACTTAAAAAGACCATCTGGTGGACATTGCAAAAGCCACTCTCATCATTTTTCAGATAAAAAACAACTATAATTTGTGCTAAGTGCACAGCAATTATAATTACATGATAGTCTAATCTCATAAAAAAAGAAGTAACTGTTTTAAAATATTCAATGTTTTCAAAACAGTTTTCATTTTTTCAATATTCAGAATTTTGATAAACTATTAATGCAAATATGAATTGAGCTTCAACAATAATATCATACTCAACCCCTTAATTTAGGAGGATAATTCATCCTGATCAGATACTATGTAGGTGTCACTGACAAATTGTACTTGTGGTTTTTAAATGTGCAATAAAATATTCTAAATAAATAAAACTGAATAGATCTGGGAATTTATGAAGCTTTATAAAAAAGTTTCTATACATTTTGCTGATATTTTCAATTCCTAGAGATAATCTGAGATGCTAAAAATTTGTCAGAATCTTACCCTATACACTGTGAACTAGAAAAATTAATCATTAAATGGCTCATTTCTCTCATTATTGATAAATTAAATGTTAAGATATGGATTTTGTTTTTCATTTTAAATGTAGCATAGCCCTACTTAAAATCTAACCTGCTTAAACACATGATCATAAGCAACTCTGCATTACTTGATACAAGGTCAGACCTCATCATGAACAAGTGTAATATTCTCACAGTCTATCAATAAATGATCTCTAAATGAGACCCATCAAATGTTAAAAGTAATCGTTTCATATTTTAAGAAAATAATCTATCAAGTAAACCATTTTCTTGATTTCTTCAACAGCTTTAATCTTTAATTTACTAAGACTATCTTGTTAGAAATATTAAATGAAAATTATTAATGGTGCTAATTAAGGATTTTATAACCTTTCCAATTGAAGTTATATTTTATATTATTTCTATTATTGACATTCACTTGTCAATGTCAGTTGTCATGTTTCAATAAAATCATTTGCCAGTATTTCATAAAATTTCTAGAGAATTCCTTGGCTAAGGTCCTCTAATAAAACTATGTTAAATTAAATCACTTACTGCAAACAGCCCACTCTAACTGCCACAGGAATGTGGGGAAGTTGAGTGGCCCACTTCAGTGTCACATCCTGATAAATATGCAACATATTATTATGGTTTCCAATCAAAGTATTTATTGTTCCTTCAGAAACTGTAGGTTGAAGACAAAGAAAGAGGATACTAAGAAAACAGTCATTTACAACATTATATTATATCTTTTTTGGAGGATTTATGACACAAATTCTAATTCTAATATCTTGATTTTAATGCATAAAGATTTCAAGTAATAAAACATTACTTCCAAATTTCAAGTTACCAATACAAGAAAGAAACATTTTACAGACTTGGAAACTATAACTAGATAATGGCCATCATTTTTGCATTTCCTCTAGAAAGGATGAATCTCATTAATATGTAACACTTTTAAGCAAACAATTTACTGGGCATTCACTACAGATAAGTCATTCTATTACACATTACTATTCTGCTCATAAAAGACCCTGATGTTCTCTTGGAAGCACCTTGAACAATCACATTATGGAAAGCATTAATGTATGCTGGAAGTCAATATTACAAGTCATTTTGTACAAAGAAAAACGACTGACAAAATGAAATGTGTGCTTTATTTCAAAGTTCTATTCAAACTTTTAAAGTTAAAATTTCCATCACATGTTCAGTATAAAACTATTTGCTGTATGTTTAAAATATGTGTATTAGTGTGGCTTTTTCTGACATACATAACATAGTCTTGACATATGGAAGAGATGAAAGAAAATCTACATACCTGAGCAATATGGGAGAAAACAACTTGGGCTACACTCAAGCTTCTTCATAAATCGAATTTGTCCATTTTCCTTAAGGCAAAAAAAGTTTCTTTCACCAAGAACAAAAACAGAAGATGCTGACTGATTGAAAGAGACAATACATATATCAAGGGCTTGCTCTCCAATATTTAGAGTCCAATCCACCTGCAAGGCAAAACTCAAGATCAATTTAGTTGCTAAACACAAAACATTTTAGTTATGTTTATACCAATGAAAACTAATAAACTGCTTTATAAAAAAAGCAAACACATAAAGAATATAAAGATCAGTCATCTTCTCCTTAATTTTCTTTTTTTTTTTTCTGCTATGACCATATTCCTGGCATTTTATAAACTCTAGCAAAGTTTTGCTCCATCTCTTACCAGATGATATTATTCAGTGATTCCAAAATACTCAGTTATCTGCTTCCCCAGAAAGCTTCCACAAAAAAGCTTTTGAGCTTACTTTCACAACAAATTTGATAATCAGTAAAAATTATGGTTGTTATTATTGTGCATGTATTTTATAGGAAGACAACTTAAAATATATTAATATAAATACATAGAGCAGTTACCAAGCCACTGCAGTAGTACAGACAGAATGTTCTTCATGTAAGAGCTACTCCAGGGTATCTCCATATCTCTGGAGCATAGTCAAAATGTTTAATAAATGCTTCCTAAAACAATGAACGGATGAATGTACAATGGACATGTAAAAGAAGAGCTTTTCAGAATTTATCTTCCAAGTATTTCTCCATCAAGAAAATGCAAGAGTAAAGATGTATCATTTTGAAAAATATTGACTGAAAGGCATATATTATATCTGGCAATAACACTGAGATAGATTCATACAAAAGAAAATCTGGACAAAGAGGAAATAAGACTGTTCTCAAAGTTAGGCTATAATCAACAAATAATGAATCCAAAAAGATCTATGAAAACTCATATTACAAATACAGAAATTTTTTTGGCCATCAAGACACGATCTTAGGTATTTATCTAAATATCTCAAGAGGGTATGAAATCCAAATGGGACTGATCAGAAAGGCAAATATTTCCATGTTTATATAAGAACAATCTGTAGGAGGGACATAGCATGGTGAACATAGGTAGATATATCCAAGTAGCTTAAGCTGAACTAGAAGTTAACACTGAAAATTTCATTTGATTACTTTTTGGTTTAAGTACAGCTTACCTACATAAAAGATTCCATGAACACAAGACATGAATGTCACATTCTCATGGCAGCAATTTCTCATTACACTGTAATAGGTTAGCATTCAAGCATTATAAGCCAGTGTCTGTAACTCAGGCTGATGAGTGCCTGACTCTGTGAGATGATTTATTGAGAGTGAACAGGCAAATTATGTTTCTGAAGCCACAGTCTGAGATCCAAACACTAAATACTTCCAATTCTCTAGGTACTGAATGCTGCTCTCTGTGACCTACCCTCAGGGAAATACACCACATTTTGAATTAATGAGTCTCATAAAATACAGAAGTTTGCTAAGAACAATAAGAAAAAATTCCTCCACTTCCAGAAAAGATGGAGTAATAGGGAAAGGATTTACCATCCCACCTAAAACAACCACAAAATGGACAAAAATATATGAAACAATAATCTGCAAGGCACTGGCCATTGGACAACAAAGGACAGTAATCCCTTAAGGACAGAAAACAAATGAGGTAAGTGGTATAATTGCTCCAATCTTGAGAGTTTTTAGGCCATGGCACAGGAAAAGAGATCCTAGGCAGAGTGCAGCAGACTCCTGGAACTGAGGAGATAGATGTCCAGAGTCTGGAGAAACCAAGGCAGTTAGAGTTCACAAGACAACATAACAAAGCAGAGAAAACCACATATAGACAGTACTCGGAGACCTACAAAGAGTTCTCCTCAAAGACTCAGCAGAGTACTTATCAGCAAATTTATGTAAGGAAACTATCCAAGGCCAAGGAAAGAACCACCTAAAAGAATTACAGGTAACAGTGCCCAACATTCACTCAGGGCATAAAATAATCCCCGTGCTAACCAGCCAGGCTGGAAAACCTCATAATTCTGAGTGAATTGGGTACAGTACTCAGAAGGGTTTTGCCTGAGGAGTAGGGAATAAGTACCCCTATAATGAGCACTGCTCTTGTCCCACTTAACAAGACGTAAAAACAAGACTAAAAAAGATCAAACTGGTTCCAAGTAACTTTACTGCAACCCAGGGCTAACCTCAAGAACATTTATAGAAATACAAAAATATCAACATCCAACAAAGTAAAATAAGGTATATCTGGAATCAAACACATTGTTTTAAATTACCAACTATGCAAAGAACCATGAAAATACAATTGACAATGAAGAGATAAGTCAACTAAAACGGACCCAAAAACTGATACAGATGTTAGAATCCAAAAACAGAGATTTTAAAACAAGTATTATAACTATATTGTATATCTTCAAAAAGCTAAGTAGAGACATGAAAAACATAAAAAACACTCAAATTGAATTTGTAGAAATAAAAACTATACCCAAGTGGAAATTAATACCAGATTAGACATTACAGAAAAAGATTAGTGATCTTGAAAACATAGCAGCAATAAAAATTAACCCAAATAAAATAGTGAGTAAAACTGTTTAATGAAAAGAAAATCTATGAGCTGTGAGACAACTTCAAGTAACCTAAATATATGTATAACTGGAGTCCCCAAAGGAAAGGACAGAAAAGCTATTTAAATTATTAATGGTCAAAACTTTTTCAATTTTATAAAAACTACAAATTTACAGAAGCTCAACAAAACCTAAGCACAAAAATAAAATTATACATCATAATCTAATTGCTCAAAATAAATCATTATATACGAGAAAACTCTAAATAGCAGCCAGAGAAAAAAGGCATGAACAGAAAAACAAAGGTAAGAACAAGAGCGAATTTCCTTTCAGAAACAATTTGAGCAAGAAGACAGTGGAGCAACCTCTTATTCATTTAAAAAAGAATAAGTGTCAACCTAAAATTCTATGGCCAACAAAAATATTTTCAAACACAAAGACAAAAATACTTTCTTATACATACAAAAACTGAAAAAAATTCATCACCAGCAGAGACACACTAACAGAAATGTGAGAGTAATTCCTTCAGTAGGAAGAAGAAAGACACCAGATGGAAATATGGTGCTATGAAAATTAAAGAATACCAGAAATAACTACAAAGGTAAATATATCATATTTTTCTTATCATTTAAATATCATTAAAATATAATTGACTTTAAATAAAAATAATTATAATATAGAGTTAGTAGCATATGCAAAAGTAAAATATATGACAATACCACAAAAGCTGGAAGGTGAGAAACAGAAGCATGGCTCTTTTACTATACATAAAGTAATATAGCACCTGAAAGTAGACTGTACTAAGCTAAAGAGAAATACTGTAAACCCTAAAGAAATCATTAAAATAACACCACAAAGGGTTATAGCTAATAAGGCAACAGAGATAAAATGGAATCATATAAAATCTTAAATAAATCTAAAAGAAAAAGGAAAAAGGAAACAAAAACAGATGGGACAAACAGAAATCAAATGGTCAGATGACAGACTTAAACCTAACCATATCAATATTCAGATGAAAAGTAAATGGTCTTGAACAATAAAAGGCAGACTATATCACACTGGATAATAAAAGCAAGACTCAACTATATGCTGTCTACAAATTATGTACTTTACGTATAAAGACACAAATAAATTCAAAGTAAAAAAGACAGAAAAAAATGACAGAATAACACTAATCAAAAGATTAGTTGGACAATAGTGGCTATGTTACCAACAAATTAAGTAGGTTTCAGAGTAAAGTACATTATCAAACAAAAGGATGTAGAAGGTCATTTCATAATGAAAGGGGGATGAGCTCATCATGACATAGAACAATCTTAAATGTTTATGTACCTAAAAACAGAATTCCAAAATATCTAAAGCAAAAAACTGATAAATTTCCAAAGGAAAAAAAAAATCCACAAACACAACCAGAGATGTCAATATCCCACTCCCAATAACTGATAGAAACTACTTTACAAAGAAAAAAACAAGAATATAGAAGAGTTGAACACTATTAATCTCATTGGCTTGTATAGAACATTCCATCTAACAACATCAAAACATACACGTTCTTTTCAGGTGCACACTGAACATTTACCAAGATAGATCATACTCTAGGCCATAACACAAATCTCAATTAATCTAAGAGAATTCAAGTCATACAAAATATTTTTCTGACCACAACAGACTTATACTAGAAATCAGCAAATATTAAAAAGGTAGTTGTCAGTAACATAAGAAGCTATTAACTGTCTTCCCACAACTATTTTATTAAAAGCATTCCATCGGGTAAATTCTGTTTCTTCTACAATAGATTTAATAATGTTCCATGGTATTACAACCCTGTCAAGTAATGGTCACGTAATAAAAGCAAGTTTTATTGCTATTTCTTACTCTACACATTAATTGCCTCAGAATATATCCTCAGTGTGAGACACGTACCAATAAGTAACTGCAAGTGAATAAGGAAAAGACATTCTAGATAGAAGAAAAACCATATGCAAAAGACTTGAATGAAGAAGAGCATGGAACATTTGGAATAATGAGAAGCCCCATATGGCTGGAGTACAGACTATAGGAAACAAACAGAAGAAAATCCCAATTGGGGAGATCCAGGGACAATGCAATCGACATTATCATAGTCATCTTTATCATCCATACATTTTGCTAAGTACTTTATATGTATTATTTATTGACAACACTGTAAAATAGATTACTATTAAAATTTTGCAAATGAGGAAACTGAGATTCAGTAAAGTTAATAAAATTTTCTCAAACTTGTTCAAAAAGATGAGTTCTCAAGAGCTGATTCCAAAGTCTATGCTTTAACTATGATGTTTCTAAATTCTGTGCAAAGCTATGTCATATTTGTATTGGTTGCTATCTTTCACCTTTTATCACCACCAAAAAATATATCTTTATCTCATTCTTCACTGTTTCCAAGTTAACCTTCCTTTCTGTCATCTCCTTTAACCTCTGTACCCTAATTCTGCATAGACTTCTCTGATATTCTTAATTCGTTAGAATCCTAAATTCTACAATATTTCTTCATTCAGTTTCTTCTATGTCATCAAATTCACTTCACTGTTTCATCATATTTTTCAGTTCCTTCTATTTTTGGCCTTGCTGTTTATGGAGGTTCTAAAGATAAGGAAGAATTCACAGTCACCATCTATTCCCCAATTTCCATTAAATGGAGAATTCATCATTTACAATTTTTCTTCAAACTACTTGTCAAATTATCAAACTTCCACCTTTGTCTTTGAGTGAATTCTATTTTTGTGAGCTGTAAATTATCTTTTACTTATATATTTAATCAGATGCTTGTAAGTGCAAAATATTTGGAAAACCAGTGGCTAAAATATTTTTTAAATTTTATGAAGACATATTCACAGATGCAAGATGTCAACAAATCTGAAGTTTAAAAAAGAGAAAGAAAACTACACCTCAAAATCTAATTGCTCAAGACAAATCATAAGGGAAAATTTGAAAAGCAGTCAGAGAAAAAAGAAACTGGAAATAGAGGAACAAAATGTACAAAGACTTGCCTATTGAAGGAAAATTTTTTAAATTGTTCTCTTTTTTATTTTGTGAGTTTATAATCACTAAGTCAAAAGTGACCCTGTCTGAGCTAAACACAAGCCTAAGGATGAGAACAGCAGACACTGGGGACTCTTAAAGAGGCAGGGAAGGTAACCTGGGTTGAAAAATTACCCATTGGGAACCATGCTCACCACTTAAGTGACACATTCAATAGAAGCCCAAACCTCACCATCACACAGTATACCCATGCAGCAAACCCATACATGTATCCCTTGAGTCCAAAAATTTTTTTAAGTGAACCCCACCCGGACATATACAGTTCTGGCGGTACAACTCTACAATATGATATATTATGGCCATGACAAAGCATGTGTCTCTATTGCTCAACAACAACAAACTAAATCCTTAGATCATTTGTATAATCACAACATAGGAAAAATAAGTGGCTAAAATATTTAAACATTTTTTTTTTAATTTTCTACCCAGGAATTCTATTCTTAACAAATATCTATGATTAGATATGGCATTACTGAAGTTTACATATTTTTAAAAAGGCCTTACGACTAGTCTTTTTCCAGAACCAACTTTTTGCTGTTCAGTCTCCTGTCTTTTATCTGCATCTGTTGCAAAAGCAAGTACTTCATACCTGTATGAAAGATATGGAAAAATTATAAGTGACTTTATAATTAAAAAGTATAAATTATTTTAAGCTTTAAAACCACATGATTTATAAACATTATAGATTATTTCTCCTTGGTTTTAAAAACTGTAAAATTTAAAATTGAATCCTTATTGAGTGGTACTGTGACATGAGATTTTGCAAAACTGTCATGATAAAGAAATTATATGTCCCAATTATTCAATATTGGGAAAACAGCTCTACCAAATATCAAAGCACTTCCATTTGAATTTAGGTACAAATAAACAATATACGTAAACACCAAAGAGAAAAAATGTAAATACTGCAAAGCAGTCAGTTGTAGTAGAAGTTATTAGTGCATAATCTATGGAATCAGAAAGAAATTCGTTTAATTGCCAGCTAAACGACTTACAAGCTGAATGATTTTGGCAATTAATCATTCTGTATCTAGTTTCTATCTATAAAATGGAAATAATAATCTCTAATTCACACATTGCTCAAACAATTAAACAATAAATTATAAACCAGGCATGGTGGCTCACACCTGTAATCTCAACAACTCAGAGACTGAGGTAGGAGAATCGCTTGAGGTCAGGTGTTTGAGACTAGCCTGGGCAACATAGCAAGACCTTATCTCTAAAAAATTTTTTTAAATTATCTAGGCATGGTGGCATGCCTATAATTCCAGTTACTTGGGAGCCTGAGGTGGGAAGATAACTTGAGCCCAAGAATTCAAGGCTGCAATATATAGTCTAGCACAGTATCTGACATATATTAGGAGCACAATTATTGAAGAGTTAATAGGCAAAGCAACAGATACAGATTTATACATATATAGAAATCAATCACCTATTAGCTCATTTGATATGCATGATTTCTCAATAACAGATATTATGACCTTCTATTTTACACCTTCTATTTCAGTAGTGACATTTAGCTCAAATCATTCTTAAAAATAATTTATAAATATAATTAAATCTACTAATGATTAATTTAGCTAATAAAGTTGAAAGTCTATACTTTCCATTATTTAATGGTATACTTTTAGAATAATCCTACTCGAAGGGCTCACCAGAAGCCCAAACCTCACCTGCATGCAATTTACTTAGGTAGTAAATGCTCACATGTACCCCACAATTCTAAAATAAAATAAAATAAAACATAATTATACTCTAAATGAAGAACCTAAGGCTCACAGATTCTTTTCCTCATATTGAATCAAAACTCTTTGCATTGTTCCACTATAGCTAAGATAAAACATTAAAAATAGATATATTCAGACACCTCATGTTGTCCAAGAGAAAGATGTCTGAGGGTGTAAAAATCAGGGACTTGAATGAATGAAGGGAATGTTAAATAACCAAAAAAGCACTGAAATGTACAGTGGCATTTAAATGTCATATACCAACTTTGCAAATATTCTATTTCAATCAGAAATAACTTATTTGTAAAAAACCTCCACCTCAGTTGGATGCAGAAAGACTATGAATTAAAAGACAGACTTTACAAGACATAGAAGCTGATAACAAACTTACAACCGCCTATTAAGAAATCAGTCTTATAGTTAACATGAAAATTTACTATATCTGAATTTCATTTATTCCATAAACATTGTAGGGATCTAATACAACATGAACAATGGAAAAAACTACTATGTGATCTCTACTCATAAGGAGTTCCTGTTCTAGTTGTGGAGATTCAAAAACAGACAACTAAGCATAACTCAGAATATCCTGTGCTAATTAATAGAAGGTATGCATACAATACCAGTAGAACATGGTGGCAGAAACAAAAAACTGGGCTAGAAAAGAGGTACTCTCCGTATAGGCTCAGGAAGAGAAAGCTAGGTTTTTAAAAAATGAGTGAAAATTCCATCCAACTGGTAAAGAGAGATAAAGCATTATGGCAAAACAATAATGCATGAAAAGGCATGCACTGGTAAAAGAGACATGAAAGGCCATGACAGGAGTTAGGAGGGACGTATGGCAAGGAGGAATGAGTCATGGTGCTCATAAGACAGGAAGCAAAAGATCTCGCACTTGTAAAAGCATGCTAAAAAACTCCATGGCGGCTGCAGCAAATCTCTCTACACCATCTGAGACTGGTCTTCAATCCAAAATCCTCCAAAAGTATCAAATAATTGGACCTCACTTTTTTACCTTCAAACAGAATTCCTTTCCTATCCCAGTTTATCATAACAGCAATAGTATACCCTGGTGACTAGATTATCACCACAGAGTTGATCCGGCTATGGATCTAACCTCAAGCAATTAATTACATAGGTGGTTCATTTCCTGCAGACATCAACCTACCAGAAGATGATACAGACATTAAAATTAATGTTGCAAAAATTCAAAGTTCCTTGAGCTGTGTGAAGATTCTTATATAACTACGAGGTATTATTTCCTCTGAGGAATAAATGAGCCCCTAAAGTAGCCTCATTAACATTTAAAACAGCAGGCAAAGACACAGTCAAAATTGACTACTGATTTCCAAATCCAGACCATCTCTCTTCCTGGAAGACAACTCAGAAGAGTATTTTATTACTTAAACATAACTGACAGTAAAGTTAGATGATGACAAACTTACAACAGCATCCTTTATGGTTCTTCCTTAACTTCTCTTAGTTGTGACCAATAATGTGCATAAAAATCTATTTCCAAAACCAAACAACTCCAAGCAGACTTAGAAATTCTGAAATAAAGAAAACACTTGGATCTTTTTTTCTTACCATTATGTGCTCAAGTGATATAAGCTAAAGAATAAAATGTTGAGACTGCTGAAAGAATAATCAAGCCCAATGTAACAAGATTTTATGAAAGAAAATGTCACATGTGTTTCTCAGGACAGAAAGGCACTAATCACAAATACAGCAATCCAGGTAAACAGTAGTGCTTTTTGAACCACGAGCCACAAATGCTTAATAGGCTAGTGCTTCAATAACAAACTCAACCATATAATTTAGTGCTCTTCCATATCACATCATAAAAACAGCAGCAAGTAACTAAAGTATAGGTTGAGGTGTCATAGAGTATAAAAGTAAACACTTAAAAATCATTTATTTTCAAATGAAACATAACTGTCATCTCAAAGGGTGCCAGGAGATTTTGGAACCTTGATGTGTAACCTAGAGAACTCTAAAAAAAATTTTTTTTAAGTTAACCAGGCATGATGACACACACCTGTAGACCCAGCTACTTGGGATTCCGAGGTGGAAGCATTGCCTGAGCCCAGGAGGTTGAGGCTACCATGAGCTATGATCATCATGATCACAGTGATCATGCCACTGCACTGCAGCCTGGGTGACAGAGAGACCCTGACGAAAAAAAAGTCAATTAAAATTCTACAAACACATTTTTAAATACTTATTTAAAGCCTATTATTTATGTGGCAATATATTAAAAGCTACTGCAAGGGTGCTAGAGGAAGTGTACAGAATGAAGAAGGAGAAAAAATAAAACTCATGGCAAATATACTCCTTTAGGGAGCCTCCCTGCATTTGACTCCTGTTTAGAGGTCCCACCTAGAGGCCTCCTTGACACCCTGTCCAAAGCTCTGCTGTAGCCTATATGACAATGGACCGAAGTAGCTCACTGACTTGCTGCCGCCTACATCTGCTTAAATACTGTTTGAAGATAAGAGACAGGTCTTGTTTGACTGCATCTCCAGTACCTTGCACAGTGTATGACACAGAGAAGCCTCTTGAAAAATATATGCTGAATTAATGACTGGATAAAAGAACTGAATCACCAGTCAGCGAGCAGATGTTTAAGACATTCTACCTATATAATGCGAGACATACAGTGGAACATGTCAGTACAATTCAAGAAGGTAATATAAGATACTGGGTAAAAATCACTGTTTAAGGCAATACTACATCAAGGAAGTGAAGGAGGACAATTGAACCAGTTACATTTTAGAAGTCCCTTCCAAATCTGAAAGTCCACATCATAGTGGTAAAATGGAACTGGATTATACAAAGGACTAAATGTCAATATAAGAAAGTCTAGATTTTTTTAGTGAGAAGTTAAAATTATTCTGTCTTAAAGAGGTGTTTTAAAAGGATAGATATGAGAAGGACACTTTACAGTTTAAATTAGAGGTTAAGTAAATAAATAAAAACAGAAATCCAAGTGAAAAGATAAAGTCCTAAACCAATGAGAATGGGAAGCAAGGACTGAATAAAAGAATTAACAGTAGAAAGGGCAGGATTTGCTGATTAAATAATTCTGAGAGGCAAAAGAAAGGAAGAGAGAGTAAAAGATAATCCAAAGTTTGGGACACATGGTCCAGAGAATGATAATACCAAAGCTCTTCCTCTCATCCCCAAAAAAGGGCAAAGAATTCTCTCACTTCAAAAGTAAAACAACAAAGTATGCCCCTGAATTAGAATCATCTGGCGTATGCGTTTACAATGATAATTTCTGGGTCTTATCCCAAAAGCTATTAAATCAAAATCTAGAGGATTGGGAACTAGGATCTGCAAATGTGCATTTGCAACAGGCTGCCCAGGTGATTCCTATGCACACTGAAGTTTGAAACTCATAGCCTTCACTAGTTCTTATTTGAACATAATTGAGCAGGGCTTAAAGTAATTAAGTATCAATATAAAAATGAAAATAAATTATGTCTTAAAAGCCTATTCTATTAACTGATTATATTCTATTAACTTAAAATAGACAGATTTAATGAAGCTTCAAAAGAACAAAACTATAGTTTTCATGCTTTCTCCCATTTTAAATTGCACCAGTGATTATTATTTAATATAATTTATTAAACTTGAAAGCATATAAAACTATAACACACTACTTAATGTCATAAACCCTCTTGATTGTCATCATTTCACAATAATCACATATCTCATGCCTTTTTACCATTATAAAAGATTCACATAGTGGATAAAGTAGGCATTTTTTTAGTTCCAGATGACAATGAATTTAATAAATTGGTATGTTGGAGAATCACCAGAGTTAAAACAATGTGAGCTTCTGTGAGATTAAACACACACATTAATGGAAGCTATACATTGTTTCCTCATCCAATCACGCCTAGAGTTATTAACAAATTAATTCCTATGCACGTTTTCCAAGAATCAGTAATTGAGTATTCAAATCTTTGTATTGTACTCCTAGCCCAGCACTACTTGGCAGGAGGTGAGGTACAGAACTGGGTGGAGAGCTATAAAGCAGATCTCCTCAATATTGCTTAAGTTTTGTCAGGCTTGAGTAAATTATATAGATATTTTTCTCAATCTCTCAAAATAAGTATAATGTTTTATTATTACCAGTAGCAATGCTACAATTCATTCATCTCCTTTGGACAAGAGCCATGGGACTTCTAGAAGGAACATGACATGCTAATACACTACCTCCATAAGTTAACTTCTACTTAGTCACAAACATTCACTTATTTTCAGAGTTTGAAACCATAGATGCCTTGACAATCATTCACAAAAGGAAGATGGCCACTTATGAAGGGAAAACTGCATTATCTTGCTACATACACAATATTGAAACTTGAAGACAAAAATTTACAGCTGTTGCCTGACAGATTTATATTTTCTTCCCACCTTGGGAAAAATGATGTGGCCAAAAATAATGCTGAAAAGTTACCAAGATGTGTTGCTTAGATGTTTAAAGTCCTAAATATTGTCATCAGTAAGATAGAACAATGAAGGTACTGAAGATACTGAAACCCTTCAAGCTGATTTTTCCCAGCACAGATTTCTACGTTCTTTTCTCCATTTTCTCTGTCAACAAAAAAACACACTGTTCAGCTGGGTGTGATGGCTCACATCTGTAATCTTAGCATTTTGGAAGACCTAGGCAGGAGGATTACTTGAGGCCAGGAGTTTAAGACCAGCCTGGACAATATAGCGAGATTCCCCATTACAAAAATTGTTTTAATTAAAATGTTTTTACAGGTTGGGCATGGTGGCTCATGCCTATAATCCTAACATTTTGGGAGTCAGAGGTGAGAGGACTACCTTAGCCTACAGATTCAAGACCACCCTGTGCAACTTGGCGAGACCTCATCTCTACAAAAAATTTTTTTAAAATGCTTTTACCAAAAAAATTATAAAGTTAGTATGGGCTTGATGGTGCAGTCCTGCATCTTAGCTACTTGGGAGGCTAGGGTGGAAGAATTACTTGAGCCCAGAAATCCCAGGCTGCAATGAGCCAAGACTGTGGCACTGTACTCCAGTCTGAGCAACTGAGATCATCTTTTAAACAAGAAATACTACGCAGTATCTCATGCCTATAATCCCAGCATTTTGAAAGGCCAAGGTGAGAGGATTGCTTGAGACCTTGTCTCTACAAAAAAAAAATCAAAAAGTTAGCCAGGTATGGTGGTAGGTACCTGTAGCCCCAGCTACTCAGGAAGCTGAGGCAGAAGGATTGCCTGAGCCCAGGAGGCTGAGGCTTTGGTGAGCCATGATTGTGCCACTGCACTCCAGCCTGGGCGATAGGGTGAGACCCTGACTTGAAAAAAAGAAAAAGAAAAGAAATAATCTCTCCAAAAACTAAAAAACCTTGACTTTCACTGAAATCTAGCTGATGGAAAACAATCTCTCTCATACACAATTCACCAAAATCTATAAGAATTTCCAGCAAAAAGTCTTAACTGCATTCGTAGGTCATTTTCATACTTCATATCTACAATGAATTATGACTTCAAAACAAGGTTAACATTGATAACTATAGTTAATAGTTTGTGCCAGTGTTTTCCTATGTCACATGCATTCTTTTTTTGTTATAAAACCATTCTACAGATGCAGTTTTGCTTTGCCTTTTTTCACTCAACATTGTGTTTTATTATTTATTATATCAAGGAACAGTCACCTTAATTATTGAGCATTTTTCTATGGGGTGGCAACTTGACATACACTTAATCCTTATAACGAACTTGCCAAAATGAGCAGTTTTATGTCCTTTAGAGTCAGGGTAAGGACAACGACCATCAAACAGCTGTGAGTAGCAAAATCAGGATTCCAACTCAGGTCTGCCTCTTTCTTTCACATTACTACACTTACTGCCATTCAAATATTTACAATAGCAAATGACATGCTCTAAATTATCACAATTACATTTTATCAAAGAAACCAGTCTCTCTTTCATTTGTAATATTCAAACTCCCTGTGAAAAAGAATTAATCAGCAACAAGTACACCAAAACATCATGATTCCAAAGATTCAACATCCAGACTTACTTATAACTTTCCACCTGTCGGCAGGAAGAGACAGTAATAAAGGAATCTGTGCGGGAACTGTAAGCAAGGGGGCCAGGCAGAAGAGAACCGGGGAGAAATCTCCCAAAAGCATAGCTTTCCTGCTCAAACACCATCAGCATCCCATCCATAGACTGGATACAAATTAAATCTCGACCTAAAGAAGAATTAGAGCAAATTAGATGACTTATTTCTTTTATAAATATAATTGTTTTATTTATCACTATCTATACTACAGATATGTCATAGTTAATTTTTCCCCAAGGGGTAAAATGGCTGGTTTAAATTAAGAAACAGCAAAGCTATCAGGTTATTTATATCAATATACATACATTTCTCAATTTTTAAATTATTCAGAATCTATAATTTCAAGCATATTTATTTTTATTTACCAGATGCTATAATCTCCTTGTTCAAGATAATCCTTGACAATAATCATGATTCTTTGTAAAACTTCATATTTTTTTCAAATCCAAAAATAACAAAACTGTTCTTCTCATCTTCATAGTATGTCAGTCTCATACTTTCAAATGACTTGGACATTAATCTAACTCAACAGATCAAATTCACAGGCATGTTTTAGGTACCAGTATTATATAAATCAGTATTAAGTGACAATTTAGGAGTGAAAAATATTAATCCCTAACTGCCCTAAACTACAGACTAATTTTGGGAATGTCTTCTACTATCAGTCTATCAATATTAAGTACAATATTCAGAGTTCTTAAAATATAAATGATGATCTGAGATGATCATAATGATTTCTATAATACAGTATAGTATCCCGAATCTGAGAAAGATCTAGTAGCTATAACTTTTCACATTCTGCTGGTGTGATTAGAGCACTTTATAATGTATTATATAAGGAAAAACTATGTCAGAGAAAAACTAGTGTACTTGTTAAGGAAATAAATAAAAGGTCACTCCTCTAATTTGTCATCTGTAGCCCATACTTACTATATACAATAAGTCCTACAGTAACTGTAATACCTTGGATATCAATGACAAGCTTAAACAGTATACTTAAATTTCAAAGAGTGACCTTACACAAAAAGACATCAAATTGCATAGAAATAAATGACATTCTTATTGTATCTGACTAAGGATGCATGGTAGGTTCTATAGTTACTGTTTTAAGTTCTATTTTTTAATCTAATCCTTACCCACTATGCTATTAAAGGTTTCCAAAAAAGATGTGAGTTCATATGCATGCTATATGTGTGGGCATACTGTACAAGTATATGATAGAGACACATTCAGACAAAGAGTATCTCGTCGAACTCTTTGGCGATTCCACCTATCTGCACCCACCCAGCAAAGATAAGTATAAAAATGTCTCTAAGTACTCAAAATGGATGCTGCAAGTTGTAATGAAAATCAGGCAAACTTTTTACAGGGAGGATTCCCAGGTCTCAATCAGGGCACTAATTCTCATTTTAACTATGGTACTAATAACTGTAGTTTTTATAAACAAGATACTGATATTCCTGCAGCTACCGCCTCCTCATTTGTATTTTAAAATGCATATATTTGTATAAGTGCTCCAAAGTTATCAACTAATCTTCAGCAAAGGCGCCAAGAATACACAATGGAGAAAAGATAGTCTCTTTAATAAATAGTGCTGGGAAAACTGGATATCCACATGTAAAAAGAAAAAAAAAATGAAATTGGATCCTTATCTTACACCATACACAAAAATCCACTCAAAGTAGATTAAAGATTTAAACCTAAGATCTGCAACTATAAAACTCCCAGAAGAAAACATATGGGAAAAGCTTTATCACATTTGTCTTGGCAATGATTTCTTGGATAGTTCACTAAAAGCACAGGC
Organism: Carlito syrichta; assembly: GCF_000164805.1. Lineage (NCBI taxonomy): Eukaryota > Metazoa > Chordata > Mammalia > Primates > Tarsiidae > Carlito > Carlito syrichta. Next base: position 348,897 of record NW_007113174.1, on the reverse strand, counting down.
AACAAAAGCAGAAAAGGAAAAAAAGTAGGGACTACATCAAACTAAAATTTTTCTGCACAGCAAAGAAAACAATCAACAAAATGAAAAGGCAACACACAGAATGGGAGAAAATATTTGCAAACCATATATCTGATAAGGGATTAGTCTCAAAAATATATGAGAAAGTCACATAATTCAATAGCCCCCCCCAAAAAAAAATAAGCCAACTTAAAAATGGGCAGAGGACTTGAAACACATTTTTCCAAAGAAGACATATAAATGAACAGCAGGTATATGAAAAGATGCTCTACATCATTAATTATAAAGGAAATGTAAATCAAAGCCACACTCCACACATCAGGAAAAAAAGAAGGAAATCCTGCCATTCACAACAACATGGATAAACCTAGAGAACATCATGTTAAATAAAACAAGCTAAACACAAAAAGACAATTACCGCATGATCTCACTTGCATGTGGAATCTAAAGCTAAATTCATAGAAACAGAGAGTAGAAGGGTGGTTACCAGGGTCAGGGGATGGGGAAATGAGGAAATGTTGGTCAAGGATATAAACTTGCACTTATGAGTCAGCTCTGGAGACCTAAAGCAGAGCATGATGACTATAGTGAATAACAATATATTGTACACTTGAAATTTGCTCTGCCGGGCTCGGTGGCTCAGCCTGTAATCCCGTACCTTTGGGAGTCTGAGGTGAGTGGACTGCCTGAGCCCGTGGGTTCAAGCCCCGCCTGGGCAGCGAGACCTCATCTCTACAATAAATCAAAAAAAATCAGCCGGGCGTGGTAGCGCACACCTGTAATTCCGGCTACTTGGAAGGCTGAGGCGGGAGGATCGCCGGAGCCCAGCAGGTTGAGGCTGCAGTGGCCAGGAGCGGCCACTGCACTCCAGTCTGGGCGACAGAGTGAGACTCCAACTCAAAAAAAAAAAAAAAAAAAAAGAAATTTGCTAAGGGAGTAGATCTTACTGTTTTCACCACAAAAAATAACTATTAGAAGAGAGTGATATGTTAATTAGCTTGATTACGATAATCACTTCACAATGCATATGAATATCAAAACATCACTCTGTACACCTGGAATATATAAACAAATTTTATTTGTCAATTATAGCTCAATAAAGTTGGGGGGGGAAAGAGTTCCAAAGTTAGAAATAAAATGTCTAAGTCCTAAACACTGTACAGCACATATAGGACAATAGCAAATTACAGCATTATTATGATGGTTATTATTATCTGCTTCCTCAGCCCAGAAAAAATAAAGCAGCAAGCTAGAAAAGGGGTGAAGATACCATCAGCTGTGAGCAGCAACAGCTAATGCCATAACAAAAAGGAAAAAACAGAACAGCTATAAACTATATATTAAATAATTTTTTTAAAATCAGTCTGGGCTCAGAATAAGAGCAAATATTAGCCTTATGTATCTCAAAAAGAAAAATGTCATATTATAATATACAGTATCAGGAGTTATTCGGTGCATTAAATATAGTTTGGTATCGCTCAGTTATTTGCAAAAAGAACTGGTGGCAGAGATGCTAATTGCTCCCAAGCCCAATAGCCATTTTTTCTTTAGTACTAGAATCATAAACTATCATGAAACACATAGCTATCCAAAATAAAGCCTACACACGCAGTCCTCCATTTACACATCCATTATATGGTTAGGTTCTTGTCATGAGATAGGAGCAGAGGTTATCTTCCAGACATGCCCTTAAAGTATAACTTCCAACATGTCCTTAAAAGGACCAAGTATGCACTCTTCTGCCCTCTTTATAGCATGAAGGTAGGGCTGGAGCAGTTGCCTTGGCCTCAGAGAGAAAAGTCAAATACTGAGGACAACAGAGCCTCCCTACCACCCTGGACTACTTTATCTCCAGAATAAATATACAGAAATAAACATCCTCCTTATTTATACCGTCATTAAATTGATTCTTTGTTAAAGTAACCATACCTGTATCTTAACACAGAACTAATCTGAGCTCAAAGATTCATCCAGTATTGCTGCCTCTTAAAATTTAGTGTCTTAACTGGATGTTGGTGCCAAAAACAAACAGGTATAGAAAAGATCTTAGGACAACTGGAGGAATTTGAATATAACTACATGTTAGATAACATTAAGAAATTATTGTTAATTTATTTAAGCATGATTATGATATTGTGATAATGTAAAAGAATATTCTTATTAGAAGATATGTGCTGAAGTATTTATTGGTGAAGTAGTACAAAATCTGTAACTTTCTTTCAAATAGCTCATCCCAAAAAAAAGTGTGTACAATTGGGTATACACCTAAAGGCAGAATTGTGGAGTCTTTGGTTATCCTCATGTTTAATCACAGTTTATATTACCAGTCTTCAAAAATGATTGTACTAATTCAATCTCTTGCCAGCAGTGTATAAGATTTTCAGTAGACCAACGTTTTTGTCAACTCTTGGTATTGTCACTGTGTAACCATTATAGCATGGGTATAGGGTTTCTTGTTATTTAAATTTCCATTTCACTGATTAATAACGTTCAGCACCTCTTCATATGTTGATGGCCTCCAAACATCCTCATTTATAAAGTGCTGTTAAATTCTTATGCCTACTTTTCTGATGGATTTTCTTTCTTTTTCTTATTGGTGCTAAATAGTTCTTAATACATACTAGAAAGAAGTCCTTTGTTAGATGCAGGTTCTGAACTAAATTGTATGCCCCCACTCTCCGCCAGAATTCATATAAGCCCAGTACCTTAGAATGTGACTGTACCTGTAAAATAGGGCCTTTAAAAAAGAAACTAATGTTAAAGGAAACCTTTAAGGTGGCGTCCTTGGCCTTTTAAGAAGAGGAAGACACGGCATGCCTGTGCACCAAGAAAAGGCCACATGAGGAGGACACAGCAAGAAAGCAGCTGTCTAACTGTCTGCAAGCTAAGGAGAGAGGCCACAATCACCTCTACTGGCACCTTGATCTTAGAGTTCCAGCCTCCAGAATCATGAGAAAACAAACATCTGTTGTTTAAAGCCAAAAAAAAAAAAATGTGTATGTATACATATATATGCACAACTGTTGACTCTAGATGGTAGAAATACAGGTGTTCATGATACTTTTTGGTTGGTTGGTCAGTCGGTCGGTCGGTCGGTTGGTTGGTTGGTTGGTTGGTTGGTTTGTGACAGGACCTCCCTCTGTTACCCAGGCTGGAGTGCAGTGGCATGATCCTGGTTCACCCAGCCTCAAACTCTTGGGCTTAAGCGATCCTCTCATCTCAGTCTCCCAAGTAGCAGTGTACCACCCAGCCCTGCTAATCGGCTAATTTTTTTTATTTTTTTTTTTTTTTAAGAAACGAGGGCTTGCTATGTTGCCCAGGCAGGTCTCTAACTCCTAGGCTCAAGCAATCCTGTTGCCTCAGCTTCCCAAAGTGCTGGGATTACAGGCAAGAGCCACCACGCCTAGCAGCAATGCATATTCAAAATTCCCAATCTAGACGTACTGAATCAGAAACTCTGATGGAAGGGCCCAGCAATGTAGGTTTTAACAACTCATAGAGGCTGTTCTAGTGCATTTTAAAGTTTCAGAACCACTGCCTTCACATGATAGGATGAAGAACTAGGGCTTATAGAAAACTTGGCCCCATAGCATGGTAGGTCTTATTTCCTGAAACTCTAGCAAAAGAAAAGAGAGTACTTAATAGTACACTATAAAGTCCAGGTGGACTGCCTCTAGAGCCAGATAATCTGGGTTTGAGTCCAGTTTCACCAATTACTAACTGTGAGCTTTGGCTCAAGTTTCATGACCTGCAAGATGAAGTAACTACTTCAGTAACTTGTTGTGAAAATTAAATAATGTATGGAAACTAGATCTAGCAGTGGAAAATATTCACATTATTTTTATAATAATTCTCTATATCTCATACTACATGTTATATTAATGTTTAACTACTTGCTGTTTCCCACACACATCATGATGATGCATGCTTCCTTGCTTGTGCTTACATTAATTCTTTTCCCCAAAAAAATCTTTTCACTTTTCTTTCCTTGGTCTAGAGAACATTTGCTAGCTTCCTCCTGATGATCCATTCTCCTTTCCTCCCATGTTTGGCCATGAGGTTTGGGTGAGAATGGCCTCATTCTAAACTTGAGGGCAGTCCCTGACTTAAGTAAATCAGTTAGTACCCTAGTAGTCACAGTGATTGGTTCAGGGTATAATTAATAATCAGTATACTCTACAGCCAATGAGAGAATTTAAATCCCTAAATTGAACTGGAACTAGAGAAAAAGTTATTCTCCCCTGGAGAATAATGTGTGAGGAGGATAGTCTAGAATCACAGAGGCCATTTGACTTTTCCAAGGGCACTTTTAAGAGAGCCATGGAAGACACAGAGCCAGTGCATCAAGCCTCTTCTAAAGCCAAATCTACCTCTGAACTCCTACTTTTTCTTTTTTTTTTTTTTTTTGAGTTGGAGTCTCACTCAGTCGCCCAGACTGGAGTGCAGTGGCTGCTCCCGGCCACCGCAGCCTCGCCTGCTGGGCTCTGGCCATCCTTCCACCTCAGCCTTCCGAGTAGCTGGAATCACAGGCATGCGCTACCACGCCCAGCTGATTTTTTGATTTATTGTAGAGCTGAGGTCTCGCTGCCCAGGCGGGTCTCGAACCCGCAAGCTCTGGCAATTCACTCACCTCAGCCTCCCAAAGGTGGGGGATTACAGGCTGAGCCACAGAGCCCGGCCCTCTGAACTCTTTAGGCAATAAATCCCCAAAGATGTTGAAGCCACTTTGAGTTGGGTTGCTGTCCCTGAATCAAGTGTATCAACCTATTTTTCCTCCAAGAGACATCACAGTCCAAGGCACACAACTTCCCCTAAGTGTTCTCTCTCCCCTTCAGTCTTCCTCAAAGTAGACCCCAACCTACCTCCATTTTAGAACACATCATCTAGTGAAATGGTCTGTTTCTGTGTGTCTTATTCACCCAGAACTCAAAGGCAGAAACCATATCTAACTCATCTTTGTAAATCCAGCCACTATAAAATGCCTGGCACATAGGAGATACATTAATAAATGTCTGTTGAACTGAAAAAAAAAAACTAAGCAAAATAATTTATTCATCTACAGCTCAGATTGGCTGAGATTTTTATTCTGTGTGTTTCACACACTGCATTTGAAGTATGTGAAAAATGCTTTATTTATTACAATCTTGGCTACTGACATTTAGAAAAATGTAGGGATCAATCCAAAACATTACTCAAAATAAATAAATAAATCCTTCAAATCACTATTTTGGAAGCCACTTCAGAATGCATACCAAAGGCTCCCCTTACAGATAATGGGAATAGAAAGAACAGTCCAGAAAAGCCATGGACGTTTTGTAGGTCTGATAGAACAGAGCCAACAGGAAGCCTTCATAAAAGTGATGGGATTTCAGGAGCTATTTGAGTGACCTAGCCATGAACCATACTCAGAGACCTTACTGCATGCTTGGTATTATATTAAAAGCTATAAGAAATGCCGAAAAACAGCAAAAATTAACTACAACTGCCATTTACTGAGTACCTGTTATACTCCTGGCCTTGTTCCAAACACTAACTAGCATATCAGCTATAATCTTTCATAACTCTAAAAAGTGAACAATAGTCCCATCTTTACACATAAGAAGACTGAAACCCACAGAGCTTAAATAATTTGTCTGTCAAAGAATTAGAAAGTGATAGAACTAGTATCAAAATATGGATCCATTTAGTCCATTATACCACACCATATCCTTAGGAGACAAAATTTATATTCATCTTTAAAAATAACACACATTAACATACAAAATCTAAATGATATGAAACAGACTAAATGCTACAAAAAATCAAATAACTTCATTATAATAAAATTCCTGGGAAAAGTTTCACTCCAGAGATAGAATGTATCCTAGTCTGCAGAGGATGGACAGAGTGAATAGGGGTCAAAGGTAAAAGCAGAGAAAATTTCTGGAAAAGAAAAGGAACACATTAGAAAAAGATGCACACTTTGGGAGGCCAAGGTGAGGGGACTGTCTGAGCTCATGGGTTTGAGAACAGTCTGGGCAACTTGGCGAGACCGCATCTCTACAATAAATCAAAAAATTAGCTGGGCCTGGTAGAGCATGCCTGTGGTTCTGGCTACTTGGAAGGCGAGGCAGAAGGATCTCCTGAGCCCAGCAGGTTAACGCTAGGGTGGCCGTGAGCATGCCACTGCACTCCAGCCTGGGCGATGGAGTGAGACTCCAACTCAAAAAAAAAAAAAAATGAAGAGGCAGTTAGACTTGATCCACAGTGTAATGGATCAAGTTTAACCAACAGAGCAAGAAATGTAAAAGCAACATATTGAAAAGATGACAATATCTTTAAAATACTATCTCAAAAATTATGCCTAAACTGTATAGGAAAAAAAATTTTTTAATGGAAAAAAACTAAGAAGGTTGGAGATTTCACGGGAATTCTAAATCTGAATGTTTATTCCAGTAATCTCCAACACAACAAGAGAAAAATAGCTGTTGTGATTTAAAATATGATTTGCAAGATCTGGCAACAAATTAAGAAAAGACTTACCAAAATCATTTTGAAAGGATTTTAGAAATCAATATTTTTCATTTTCAAAAGCTAAAAAACAATTGTGCTTGTAGGGATGGGAGACAAAAACAAAAAAGTTCCATTATGGCAGTATTAATTAAGTATTGTTTATTAATTATTAATTAATTATTATTAATTAATATGTTAAATAGTGAGTCTCATTTCCTGGTATTAAAATATCATGTGGCTAAAGTTTTAACACGATGTATAAACTGGTCAATTACATGTTAAACTGACTGCTAGATTAACAGTTTCTCCACTATATTATAGTCTATTCACTAAAAGGATGTGTGTGTGAGAGAGAAAGACAGAGAGAGTGTGTGTGTATGTGTGTGTGTGTGTGTGTGTGTGTGTGTGTGTGTGTGTGTGTGTGTGTGTATGTGTGTGTGTTCCCACTCCTGGAATTTCTTTCTACCACACATGACTCAGAGCATTTTCCATCACTCATTATTATGGTAACAAGGGTTCCATGGACGGACATCCTCAATGCCATTTCCTCCATTTCTCTGCTGTCTTTCTCTTACTGTAGAATCTACACAGTAGAGTAAGTGGAATGGCATAAATGAAAGAAGACTACCGTTACTCAGCATGCTACATGTTTTTTGAAATCTCTCTATGCTCATATTTCTTTTACACGTTGAATAAAAATACAAGTGAAGAAATGCAAACGTGACCTGTGGCCAAGCATATATGCAGTTCAGCATGCAGCTGTCAAAAATACTTGGTCTTGCTCCAAGTCTGAAAACACATGAAAAACAGCTGTATAGGTAGTCAAAAAGGCAGACAGGAAACATCAAGAGACTGATACATAAGAACAGAAGAGTCCAAAAGTCTGTGGAACTTCCGTTCATTTTGCTCATTTTACGCATGCACAGAAAAAAAGTGTTGTTACAGAAAAACTGAAACACTAACTCATTAATCTTTACTGCAAATCTAACTAAAAAATGATACTATATGTTTGCTATGAGCAAAGACATAAAAATGTTCAGAGTAGAATTCCAACAGATACTGCCTTAAAAACAAATCGTAGATGAATTAAGAGCTTACAGAATTGTAAATTTGCCACTAAATATAATTTTTGTACTTTTTACTTATGTCATCATACAAATAAAAATACCACCACTGTTGTGAGATACATAATAATATTTGGCTATGTTTGGTAAATAATAATTGGTAATTAGAGGAAAGAATAGCTAACTTTTCTTGTTATGCTCTCCTTCATATTCTTTTTAGTTTGAACATTCTAAAAGTAATTAGTGCCTAATAATAATGTAGTATCTAATAGGATTCTAAGTTTAAAGCTTAGGCATAAATAAATAAATTTTAAAACCCTAATCAAACAGAGGAAATCAATAAATAAAATACATGTGTTGAGTTACATAGCTAATATTTTAAATTAGGTATGGGGGGAAAGTTACACAATTTTTCAATTGTTACTCAAGTGTTACCTCAATAAATAACTTTATGAGACTAATTACTTTAAGATTCAAGAAAATAAAATGAGTCTACACACTAACTCCTCTTATGAATTTGTCTTTTGACATTTTAATGTGTCTAATTTTAATAGCAAACTTTAATTGCCTTACAAAGACCACTACTGTGTGCTTTATCAAGCTATTTATCCCACTCTTTTCCCTTAAACTGTGAACATGGTTAAAAATATATTATAAGAAAATTACAGCTATTGATTAAATTAGCATTATATGTGATTGGGTTCAATACGAATACAATACTTGAATTTAAAAGAAGGCCCTAAACATTATATTATCACTTGTATAATATAATTCACTTGTGAATTATTTTGTCAGATGCAATAATAATGAAAGTACTGACAATGTTTCTAGAACTCACATTCATTCAACAAATTCCATGAACACACATTGTATACCTAATATATACTAGGAGAGACATACTTGCTACCCTCAGAAAGGTCAGTGAATATGGAGTTAAACAATTAAATATTATAGCAAAGTTAGACCAAAGACATGTTAAAGTAATATTAAAAGGCTATGAAAAAATGATTAACAGTGTCTAGAATAATCAAGAAAAGTTTCAAACAAGAAACAGCACTTGGGTCTTACAAGTTGGGAAAGAGTTTGTCAGACAATTAGAGAAGCAAAAACAGACGGAGCACCATGCACAAAACACAGATTATAAGAATTATGTCAGAAGGTTGTTGGGAGAGGAGGGAATTGTGTGGAGAGAGACACTACTGATGAAGATGATGTGCTAGTTAGAGCAAATGGCAAAGTCACAACTTGAGGACAATTCTTCTATAACCTTATTTGAACTCTGGGAGCTCTACAGATTTCATCATCTTGCTACAATGATCAAACAGAATAAAAATGCATACTTAGTACCTGGTAAGTATTCAATAAATGTTAAGTAATGTGCGTAACTAGATTTCCCTGTTCCTTACAGATGAAATTATGTGAAAAACTTAAAATCGAGGAGAAAAATTCCTTCAGAGAAAAAGAGAATGAAATTTAACGTGAGAAGGAGCACACACTCACACAAGCAGAAATTCATTCTTTTTTGCAAAAGCAAAGGGTTTTAAAATTTTAAGAACGCCAGGCGCAGTGGCTCACTCCTGTATCCCAGCACTTTGGGTGGCAGAAACGAGAGGATTGCCTGAGCCCAGAGGTTCAAGACCAGCACAAGACCTCATTTCTACAATAAATAATTTTTTTTAAAAATTAGCCAGGCATAGTGGCACATGCCTGTAGTTCCAGCTACTTGGAAGGCTGAGGAAGAAGGATCACCTGAGCCTAGCAGGTCAAGGCTGCAGTGGCCATGAGCATGCCACTGCACTCTAGACTGGGTGACAAAGTGAGACTCTGACTAAAAAAAAAAAAAAAAAAAACTTTAAGGACTGTGAAAAATCTCTCAGAACTGAGGTCTATGTGGACCATTGGCTACATAAGATGATTTTCCGTCTATTTTAAGTTCATTTTCCTCAGAACAGCAATTTCCCTAACATGGTAACCACTAAAATCTCTAAAAAAGAATATTGTGAGTATGCCAGAAAGTTCTATCTGGGAATGGGTAATGAGCTGTCTCTGCTTCCACATCCTCATCCCAACACACATGAACAGACACATTCAAATTCATATTCTATCTTCCTTTCCACCCACCCCCATTTTGATGCTTTCTGCAGGATGACCTGAGTTAACATAAGAAAGACAAGACATAATATCAGACAGAAGGGTTCATGTACTTAGCATTCCTTTCTCTTCCTTCATCCAAAACAAAAAAATTCTTAAAGGGTGAGTATAATGTTGAAGTATAATTTTTTTTAAACAGTTTCAAAGTGAAGTAAACTTCTCAAGTAATACCCAATCATGACAAGAAACTCAGAGAACACTCTCAAAAATATTTTTAAAAAAAGAAACAGAAAATGTAAAAACTGTTTCTTCATTTTGTGTAAATATTCCTCATTTGCAATAATATCAGTACTATAAAGCAATACTTCAAAAGCTAAATATATGCTTTTTATATATTGTTAACCCTCCTAATCTTAAAATCATTAGTATATCAAAAGAAGGAAGTCAGGCGTGATGGCTCAAGCTTGTAATCTCAGCACTTTGGGAGACGGAGGTAAGAGGATTGCCTAAACCTGCGGGTTTGAGACCAGCCTGGGGTAACATGGTGAGACCTCGTCTCTACAATAAATCAAATAATAATAATAATAATAAGCCAGGCGTGGTAGCACGTGCCTGTAGTTCCAGCTACTTGGAGGGCTGAGGCAGAAGGCTTGCCTGAACCAAGCAGGTAGACGCTAGGGTGGCCATGAGTGTGCCTCTGCACTCTAGCCTGGGTGAAGAAGTGAGACTCCAACTCAAAAAAAAAAGAACAGGAAAAAACTTGTCTACAGTGAACTTACTATGACGAAATTAAAGTTGTGAGAAAAAAAAATTAAAACCACGAAATTCTCAGCTAAGTTTCAACTTGACCTAAGCTTATATGATTTTAAAAGGCAAACCAAAATGAATTAGGGATAGTGATAACACTAATTTTAAATTTCCTAAACTACCCAATCCTATCGGTGTGTCATTTAGCCATTGTTCAGTCTCTTAAATTTCCTTCGTTTCTTCTAAAGGGCATAGTTAAAATATGACTTTTAATAAAAGTCATAAAAGCAGATATACCAAAATAATCATCTTAATATACAGATGCAATCATATTATCAACCCACTCAAAAACTTCAGAGTTACTCCCAGTATCTCCAGAATTAAGTACATACTTATCAACAGGATCTCCAAAGAACTCCTCAGTACGTCTATAAAATGAACTTTGAGTATTCCCTCTCATCCAGCCTCAGTAGCCAAATACTCCAGGTAAAAACACCCAGTCTTAAGTGCCCTTATGCCTCTGTCAGTCTAGTTCAATTCACCTTGACGCCATTCCCCCATCTCACCCTCACAAAATCCCTGTACACATTCTTAACCCTCAAGATCTAGCACCACCACACCATGCCGTCTTCTCCAATTCCCATTAGACAATTATTTATAACCCACTCTCCCTCTGTTCTTTCATAATATATTTTGAATCACCCCTATTAATATCGACAATATTTTTCCTGATGACAGCTAAATTTGGCACATCTTTATCCCCTCCCCCATTTCCACAAATGAAGCATAAAATCCTTAAAGATGAGTTTATTTTGTTGTCATTGTCTAGCTCACGGTACTGAATACAGTCCTTTATATGTTGGTTCTCCAAAAATATTTATTTAATTAAGGTGAACAATCATGAAAGTGAGAAACCATGTCAAACTGCAGTACTAGATCACTAGGATGCCAGTTATCACCAAGAGGGCCAAAATGTTTGACAATATCACCACATCCACATGAAACCCCTTAGAGTCAGCACTATGTTTTACTCACCATGCCTCCCAACCCAACAGTCCCTAGGATATAGTAAAGCCCCCAAAATATTTGCTGAATGAATAGCATCAAAGTAAAAATGACAGTGTGAAGGGTCCAAAAAAACATGTGACACTTAAAAGACTGATTCAAAATCATTTCAGAGCTTAGCACCCATCTTGGTATTATAGACAACTAAGTCAAAAGAGTAAGTACTCACTGTATGCCTAACACTAGATAAAGTAAGAACTATTAAAAGGAGAGGAAAATGGCTAAGGGTAAACTCTGCTCTTAAAAAAGATAAAGCCTAATGGAAAGATAATACAAGAAAATACAGGAAATAAAGGAAGGGTAGAGGAGGACCTTACAAGGAAAACATATAAATAAGGGAGAAAAAGTCATTCAATCATAAAGAATAAATTGTGGAAGCCCAAAGTGGATACCAAAGAAGTAGAATGATCCTCAGATCCATTAGTATTTCATAAAATGCTGACTTCAAAAACATACTCAGATTAAGCCTTAAAGCTTTAGTAATTACTAGAGCTTGGGTACAGAAATCATTAGTCATTAGTAATTAAATCTCATTCCTTCTTCTCGGCAATAAAAAACAAGAGACTATTAACAGCAGGCAAAGTACCAAGAAAGGGCACTTAGAATACTCTCTGACTGTTCCCTGTTCCCAGAGTAGGATGCTATATCACAAAAGAACAAATTAAGGAAATATGGAGAAAGTTATCATATGTAGATAAAGTACCAAAAGTAGTAGAAAGAACAGTGATTTTTAAGTCAGAAAGACCTGATGATAAGGTTTTGAATTCTAGGACACATCCTAGATATGTGACCTTGAATACTTTGTTTAATTTCATTCCGGCTGTGTTTTATTTGTTTTTTATACTCTAAATCACTTTGAGTTGTGTCTTGTAGATCAGTCTGTGCTTTAAATGCAAAATAAACCTTATTACAGCCTCTATATCCCACTGCGTTGCTGTGAAGCCTAAAGGCGAGAAGGAGGGCTGAACACATTAACTACCCAGTACCATACCTGGTACCAATGTATGCCAATCTTAATCCCAAATTTAGCATGCTTAAAAAAAGAATCAAACCAACTTCCCCTAGCACCTATACTTATCTGCATCCTGGCTACCAGATAATTAGTCATTAAGTTCCATTTCTTAGGTGTCAAAGAATAAAAATGAGGAAAGTTAGGACAAACGATGACCAAGAAGTTGGAAAGGGTTTCGATGAGAAATTTCTACCTTTATTTGCTACTAAAGTACTCAGTAAAGCAGTGACTCTCAGGCTCTTGAATTTCACTAACCTATAAAATTTCAGAAACTACTGAATAACAGTAGGGTTGTTAAAACAACAGACTATCATCACCAACATTTTCTAACAAGACAATATAATACAAATAAGTAGGAAGTTTAAAAATGTCAGCACTAAGCACAGTCCTCTAACAACAAATGTTAGCTTTATTTTAAAAACTTACTAGCCGGGTTCAGTGGCTCAGCCTGTAATCCCGTGCTTTGGGAGGCTGAGGTGAGTGGATTGCCTGAGCAGGTCTGAGGTTCGAGACCTGCCTGGGCAACTTGGTGAGACCTCATCCCTACAATAAATCAAAAAATTAACCGGGCGTGGTAGCGCACGCCTGTAGTTCCAGCTTGGAAGGCTGAGACGGAAGGATCGGCGGAACCCAGCAGGTCGAGGCTGCGTTGGCCGGGAGCGGCCACTGCACTCTAGTCTGGGCGACAGAGTGAGACTCCAACTCAAAAAAAAAAACTTACAATGATAGCTTTTTTTCCTTCATTTTCTTAAGACCATTCAAAACTTTAACAGATAGCAATGATAACCACAATTATATCTGAGCATTACCACTTTTAAAGAACTCTCCACACCAGAACTATGGAGCTACAATTATAAAGCTCAGAAAGCAAGTCACAAAAAGTTTTTTCTTTCCAGGAACAAAGGAAAAATTGTTTCCAAAATCTGTTCAGGCCTAGGTGAGGAAACAAGTATTTTCCATAAATGTGTTGGCTCTTTACAAACTCACCACTGTCAGACTTTTGGAATCAAAAAGTGAGGCAAAGGCTCCCTCTGCTGACAAGTAGACAGAGAATCCAATCCTATCAAAAGGCAATTGACTTTTTAAAAATCTTCCCAAAACTAACCGAATATTGCATGGGTTTTTACTATTCTTTTTCAAACACTGGCTTTATTTTATGCCTTAAAACACTGTATCAGATATGAATGTGAAAGACATTTATAACTAGGTAACACTCCTTGTACATTCCAATAAGTTTTTCTAAACCATCTTTCAAAATTCTCAGTTTCTGCTCTTTGCTTTAAAAGTTAACTGAGCTTCAATGTCATACAAAGAAGAATTTAAACAAGGAAGGCTAAAGAATTGAGGTGGGTTTTAAGAAGTTATATAGGACAAAGAAAGCAATCTATTAATGCATTGACGACCTTGTCTCATAGAACTCCAGTGAGATTAACAGAACCAAATTAAAGACTTCAGAACTAACAATGATAGCCATTTAAAAGTGCTGGCCGATTAATTTACTAGCACATCCAGCTCTAGCAACTATTCTGTAACTTAGAAATATTAAGAACTATTGTCCTCATTGACTGTGGAGAGAATTAAGGCTCAGGAAAGTACAATGATTTCTTAAAGGACACACACAACTGGTAAGTAGCAGTGCCAGAACTCAACACTATGTCTTCTAATCTACATGCTGTTTCTCTAACTGAAGTGCTATGTGTAGCATAGGTACCAATGACATAACCCTAACCCTTTCAGGTTCCAATTATAATGTGGTCAAAAATCACAACCACACTTTGTGTGTGTGTAAGTAACAACCTAAAATATAAAATTTTAGGTCAGGCACAGTGGCTCACACCTGCAGTCCCAGCAAACTGGAAGGCCGAGGTGGGAGAAATGCTTGAGCCCAGGATGCTGAGACCAGGCTGGACAACATGAGTGAGATGTCATCTCTACAAAAAATCAAAAAGTTAGTCAGGTATGGTGACAAATTCCTGTAGTCCCAGCTACTTGGAAGATTGAAACAGGAGGATCACTTGAGCCCAGGAAGTTAAGGCTGCAGTGAGTCATAATTGTACCACCGCACTCCAACCTGGATGACAGAGTGAGACCCTGACTTAAATAAATAAATAAATAAATAAAATTTAAGTATTTCACATCAGCAGACAAAACTTAATATTGTTGCTTGCTGCTTTCTTTATTCGCAAAAGCAAATAAAATCAAACAAATTACAAAATAGGTAATAAGACACTAGCAGATTATCCCACTAAAATTATTGAATAAAATATTTGTTCAAAGCAGCATTTTAAAGTACATCAATATGCAGACCCCAAAAAAGTAAATAAAGTTCAGAAACCAAAAATGAAGTAAAAGTAGGAACCCACAAAGGTAAACAAAGTTCCTAAAGCATTTTTTAAGCATTTTTAAAATGTTTTTTTATATTAAAGATATGGGTGCAATTATGGGTTAGGTATACAAACGTTCATTATGCAGGTATCCTTGTTGATAAGGTATGCTCCCCATTCTCCTGGCAGTTTCCCACTACTGCTAAACCCATCCCTCCCCACCTTCCCAAGCATTTTCTTAAACCAGATAACCCTCTCTTCATTTTTCATGGTCTCAAATATCATCTAGTAAAGAAGGGAACCATCCTTTGTGGGGAATCTAATAGAACCTTACATTGTCTTCAACCTCCCAGTATAAAGCTAAGACCACAAAGCCTTAGAAATGGCATTCTCGCCGGGCTGGGTGGCTCAGCCTGTAATGCCGCGCTTTGGGAGGCTGAGGTGAGTGGGATTGCCTGAGCCCGCGGATTCGAGACCCGCCTGGGCAACTTGGCGAGACCTCATCTCTACAATAAATCAAAAAAATTAGCCGGGCATGGTAGCGCGCGCCTGTATTTCCAGCTACTTGAAAGGCTGAGGCGGAAGGATCACCAGAGCCCAGCAGGTCGAGGCTGCGGTGGCCAGGAGCAGCCAATACACTCTAGTCTGGGTGACAGAGTGAGACTCCAAATCAAAAAAAAAGAAAAAAGAAATAGCATTCCCCCTCAAGCCCAAGAGAAAGCAAAATATGTGCACATCTCAAAACTTGGAACCACATGAAGAAAAAAACTCTCTCCTAAGAATTCATAAACCCCAAACTGATTTTAATGTGGGTTTGCAGACCAAATTCATGCTATTGGATGGCTGAAGAAACCTCAGTGAATTTATTATAGAGATCCTGGATTGGAAGTATGGCCAAACACCTGACAAGAGAATACTCAAATCCTTAAGGAAACATACCAATCATTTCCGTGGACAGGGTTCCAAAGTATATGATCTCACAGTCAAAGTCACAGCATACAAGAAATTGCAGGCAATATGAGCAAGAAACAGTGAAAATAATAGCAGAATCAGAACTGCAAAGACTTCACATACCGAAATTATTCACAGAAAATACAAAAATACTACATTTTCTATATTTAAAGAAATAAAGTATTAAAAACAAGATTAAGAGATTTTATCAGTGACCAAGCAAGTTTTTAAAAGAATAAAATTTTGAGAAAAAGATAAGAGTTAACAAAGTTGAAAAACTCCAAGATTAATTTTAATAAAAATCTGTCTCTAAATAGCAGCGATTTAGGAAATAGAAAAATAAATCTAAAGAAATACTCAAGAATACATCAATAATAGAGATGGAAAATACAAATGAAGTTAAGAGTTATGAACAATAGGGTAAGATGTTCTAACAAATATCTGCCTAGATTTTCACAGATAGATAACAGAGAAAATATGGAAAAGGCATTATTCAAAGAAATAATGGCTAAGAATTACCCAGAATTGTTGAAATCCTAAAATCCAGATTTAAGTCAAATAAATCCCAAGTAGGATAAATAAAAATAAATCCTTCTGTAGATACCTGATAAGAAACTAGGTAAGACCAAAGACACAGAAAATCTCCTAAAAACAAACAGAAAAGACAGATTACCCAACTGAAATCTGACTTCTTACTACCAATGGCAGTCAGAATACAGTGGGACAATATCTATTGTGTTCTAGGAAAAATAATTATCAACATAGCATTGCCTACACACCCTTCCTTACATCACCCCCAGCTAAAAAAAATTTTTTGAGTGTAATAAAACAAAGATTTCATTCACAATAGCCACCAAGGCAATTAGGTTCCTAACACAATGACTGTAACTCAACTTTTAGAAGATAAATTAACTTCCTTAGAAAAGCTAAATTAAGTAATATACACCCCCCCCCAAAAAAATACCTGTATCTTTTCCTTCATAGTAGTTGTGATTTTACACCTAATGCTATCAACTTAAGAATTATCTACTTAATGTTCTCTCTCTCCCCAAACTTAAGGAAGTCACACATCTCTATTTTTGGCTTACCATTGTATCCAAGGTGTCTGCCAGAGTGCTTGGCACATACATGCAAAAAGGAAATTAAGGAAGGAAGACAGAAAGGGAAGGATGGAAAAAGACAAGGAAAATCTAAACAACAAAAAAACAACCTGCTCAGGAGTGGCTCGTGCGTATAGTCCTAGCACTTTGGGAGCATTTAGGTAAGAGGACTGCTTGAGCCCAGGAATTCGAGACCAGTCAAAGCAACAAAGTGAGACCTCATTGCTACAGATAAATATATCTGTAGCAATGAGGTCAGGCATGGTGGCACGCATTCGTAATCCTAGCTACTCAGAAGGCTGAAGCTGAAAGAATCTCTGAGCCCAGGAGGTTGAGGCTGCACTGAGCCATGATGGTGCTATTGCCCTCCCGTCTGGGCAGCTGAGTGAGACCCCAACTAAAAAAACTTAAAAATAAAAAAATAACACAGGTAAAAAGTAAAATTTTTACTATAAGATATAAAAAATATATAAAGATATAATACAGCATTGTGTTCCCAAATGAGAAATATCAGTATCATAAACATGTCAGTTATGCATCAAAATAATTTACAGATTTAACACAATGTCACATAATATTCTAACGTAATTTGTTATGAAACTTTAGAATATTAGTGTAGGAAAGGCCTTAATAAGAATGATACAAGCCGGACTTGGTGGCTCAGCCTGTTTTCCCGCACCTTGGGAGGCTGAGGTGAGTGGATTCCCTGAGTCCGCGTGTTCGAGACCTGCCTGGGCAACTTGGTGAGACCTCATCTCTACAATAAATGAAAAATTAGCCGAGCATGGTAGCGCACGCCTGTAATTCCAGCTACTTGGAAGGCTGAGGTGGAAGGATCACTGAAGCCCAGCAGGTCGAGGCTGTGGTGGCCAGGAGCGGCCACTGCACTCCAGTCTGGGCGACAGAGTTAGACTCCGACTCAAAAAAAAAAAAAGAAAAGATACAAAGATCAGAAGCCAAATTAAAAGATCAAGATACTTGAAATCACAAAAAATTAAAACATCTGTATAACTAAGCAAATAAGCAAAGTTAAAAGCTAAAAAAGATAATCTGCCACTCATAGGCTGTGTTTATAGGCAGATTGCTTAATCTTGCCACTCTTAAATTTTCTCAGGCCCAAAGGAAGATAATGACCTATTTTACAGAGTTGCCTGAGAATTAAATGAGATAGTTCAACTCCTTAGTAATCTCAGGTGGCAGCCTAGTAAGTGCCCAACAAATATTTTTTACTATTATTATACATTACAAAAACATAAGAAGATGCCACTTTTTTCTGTTAAATGGAGATTTTGAGCTTTTTAAAAAGTATACTATCAGGTATTGACACAGATATTACACACAGCTGATGAAAGCATAAATTAAACCTGTCTCTCTGACATAAAACAATTTAAAATGTGTCTCAAAAGCTTTTTAGAGACAGATTCAGTGGCTCATGCCTATAATACTAGCACTTTGGGAGTCTGAGGCAGGAGGATTGCTTGAGACTAGGAGTTCAAGACCAGCCTGGGCAACACAGTGAGACCTTGTCTCTACAAAAAATAAATTAAAAAGCTTTTTGTCCCAAATATCCAGTACTGGGATTTTGGTCCTAAAGAACTATCAGAGATGAACACTCACAAAGATTCAAATACTGGTAATTTACAACTACAGTATATTTAAAAGCAAAATTTTAAAAACAATTCCAGCAACAGTGATATATCATAGAATTCTTTACAACCATTTAGAGTTATATTGCAGTGGAGTAATTACTGATTTGGGGAAATACTTCCTGATATTGTTAAGTGAGAAAAGGACCTTAAGTAAATACAATATGAACACAGTTGTATTGCATAAAAATTCTCAGTAAAAAGAATAAACAAATACACTAAAATACTCATTTGATTAGCTCTCAATGGCAAAAATAGATAATATTTTTTTCTTCCTATTACAAACCTCATCCAAAGTTTTCTACAGTAAGCATGTTATTTAAATTTTTTTTAAAAAGATATTTGAGGAAAGAGGGTCGACAGGGATCCATCAAACTCCCCACTATTCCTGAAGTTCAGGCCCCACCAATGACTGACTCTGCCATGGGGCATGATGATCAAAAAAAGTTTAGGCAACATTTTTAAAAATCACACGTCTGAACATGTAAATTGAATCTGGGAAAGAAAGCAACTATGTTAGAAGACTTTTAGCAAAAATGATGACCTAAATATTGGCTGACTTATACCATTTTTACCAGAAATAACTAAATAATAAGCAGCCTGAAAAGGCTATTCTTATTTCATGAAATAAATAATACCCTCTGTATATGAAACATCTCTTTATTCTTGAGGATGAGGGAGGAGGAGGAGAGAAGGGAAAACAGGAAAAAAACATGCATTCACCTCCTCAGAAAGCAAAACATGCAATTTATAGAAAAGCCCTGTTTCTTCTCACTGAAAATTGTCACCTGAACCATCATAAGGCCACATTTCTACTGATCTTGATCGTCACAAGGATAAAAGTTTGGATAAGCATCAATTACCCAGAAGCCTACTTATAAAGAGCTGATAAACCTGGAACGTTTATCAATTTATTTTCATGGAGAGAAAAGTTAACAAAAGTCTTCCATTACTCAAATGGGCTTTCAGTGGGAAGGTTAATTTGTTGTTAAAAAATTGACTAGGCCAGGCCTGGTGGCTCAGCCTGTAATCCCAGCACTTTGGGAGGCCAAGGTGAGTGGATTGCCTGAGCCCGCAGGTTCAAGACCCACCTGGGCAACTTGGCGAGACCTCATCTCTACAATAAATCAAAAATTAGCTGGGCATGGTAGTGCTCACCTGTAGTTCCGGCTACTTGGAAGGCTGAGGCGGGAGGACCGCCGGAAGCCAGCAGGTCGAAGCTGCAGTGACTGGGAGCAAGCCACTGAGCTCCAGTCTGGGCAACAAAGTGAGACTCCAACTCAAAAAAAAAAAAAATTAACTAGATAAATGAGGTAATCCTGAAGTGAGGAGCTTCCTGCTCTTAGTTTATGTGATCAACCCCTCTATAAACTTTCTAGAATGTTCAGTCAACTGCCTCTATTCTCCAGAATGTGCTCAACAAGCAAACTATACTCGGAAGAGAAATTAAACGTAAATGCTAAAATATGTGGCAGAATCAGACCAAGAGGATACTTTGAGCTTCAGTCTGAGCCTATATACATCTTTTCTTTTTCTTTTTTGAGTTAAAGTCTCACTCTGTCACCCAGGCTGAGTGCAGTGGTACACCTCGACCTGCTGGGCTCAGATGATCCTTCCACCTCAGCCTCCCAAGTAGCTGGACCTGCTGGGCTCAGATGATACTTCCACCTCAGCCTCCCAAGTAGCTGGAACTACAAGTGCACCCACCATGGCCAGTTAATTTTTTTTTTTTTTTTTTTGGTAGAGACGAAGTCTCGCTATGTTACCTAGGCTGGTCTCGAACTCCTGGGCTCAAGCAATCCTACCACCTCAGCTTCCCAGAGTGTTGAGATTACAGAAGTGAGCCACCAGGCCTGAGCCTATGTATTAAAGCAGAATGAGCCAATGCAAAAAGATACTGTTCACAATTGCAAATTTTAGAAGCAATCTCAATGGCTAAACAAATTATGAAAAATCCATATATAAAGAATTCTACATAGCCCATACAAGAACATAAGTCTACATTTTTTAACACTAAAAGAAGCCTAAGTAAATGAAATGAGCAAGTTACAAACTAATATATAGTGATCCCATTTATGTAAAACAAGATAAACAAAATCAAATGTTAGTAAACGCATTAAATAATGTATGCAAGTACAAGGTTGCTCACCATTCTATTTATCTTGGAAAAGAATGAGATTTTTGTCTACAGAAGGAAAATGAAAAAGGGCTTTCGAGTTTTGTATTTTTTTCCAATAAGAATGTATTTGTTTTATTTGTTTTATTTTTATTTATTTATTTATTTTGAGTTGGAGTCTCACGCTGTCGCCCAGACTGGGGTGCAGTGGCCGCTCCCAGCCACTGCAGCCTTGACCTGCTGGGATCTGGAGATCCTTCTGCCTCAGCCTTCCAAGTAGCTGGACCTACAGGCATGCACTACCACGCCCAGCTAGTTTTTTTATTTATTGTAGAGATGAGGTCTCACCAAATTGCCCAGGCGGGTCTCGAACACGCCGACTCAGGCAATCCACTCACCTCAGCCTCCCAAAGCGTGGGATTACAGGCTGAGCCACCGAGCCCGGCTTGTTTTATATTTTTCATAAATATATAAAGAATGACAAATAAGTTCAATGATTTATAAAAAATACTAAAAGCATTAGATATACATCAACAGACAACTGACTAAATTAATTAAAATGTATATGCATGCATAAAACACAAATTCTATGGCGTTAAAAAAGATGAGGTAAAAGGGTACAGAGTTTCCCTTAGATTGGAAAAATAAGTTTTAGTGATCTATTGCACTGTATGGTGACTACAGTTGGTAATAATGTATATTTCAAAACTGCTGAAAGAATAGATTCCTAACATTCTCTCCACAAAAAAATGACAAGTTGGTATGGTGATGGATATTTAATTAATTTGATTGCTCTTTCTACAATGTATACATAGATCAAAGCATTGCATTGTACCCCATAAATATACACAATTAGTATTTGTGAAAATACATAAATAGACTGGGCACCAATGGTTCACACCTGTAATCCCAGCACTTTGGGAGACAGAGGCAAGAGGATTGCTTGAGCCCAGGGATTTGAGATCAACCTGGGCAACTTGGCAAGACCTCATCTCTACAATAAAACAAAAAGAAAAATTAGCTGGGCAGGGTGGCATGCACCTGTAGTTCCAGCTACTTTGAAGGCCGAGGTAGAAGGTTCACCTGAGCCCAGCAGGTTGAGGCTGTGGTAGCTGTGAGTGTGCCACTGCACTCCAGCCTGGGCAACAAAGTGAGACTCCAACTCAAAAAAAAAATACATAAATAAAAATACATTTAAAAAAATAAATAAATAAATCCACTAGCACATATTATAATGTGCTTTATAAATAAATATGTAAAACCTACATAAAAAATCACTTATGTTTTTAATAATGAGGTATACAGAGAGACATGGAAAGTTAATCATAATATATAATAAGGCAAAAAGCCAGTAATAGACACTATACCCATTTTGTTTAAACTAGGTATGTAAATACAAAAAAATATATAAAATTCTGAATTAATAATCACAGTCATAAAATTTAACAGTATTCATGACTATAATTGTTTTATATTCATTTAACTGTATTCTCTAATTTATAAGCAACA
Source organism: Carlito syrichta (assembly GCF_000164805.1). NCBI lineage: Eukaryota > Metazoa > Chordata > Mammalia > Primates > Tarsiidae > Carlito > Carlito syrichta. The sequence goes on along the minus strand of NW_007113174.1, from coordinate 326,762 downwards.
TAGTAGTAGTGTAATACAGAAAAATACTTCTGGAGTTTCACTTCACAAAAAGAGCTATGTATCTAAAGTTCATGAGTAAATAATTGTTAATCCAGTTTCTAGTCACACAAAGTGAACAATAAAAGGACCGTTTACATAATTAAAGTGTGCACGTGTGTGTATACACACACATATATGTATAAAATGTTGGAGAAAATAGCTAAGTATGTTAGATAAAGATTATTAAGAGTCTGAATTGCCTAGGTAATCACCTCCACTTTTGCTCTCCACTTCTGGTATGTGCACACACAACCTCAGTTACTTTGTATATGTCAACCCACAAATATTTCCATCTTCAGTCACATGTATAACTTTAAAAGTCCAATCAATTTTGTCAAACACAAAAAAGCTGTAAAGTCAAAAACTTCATTTAACATCATCATTCCAACAGAAGCTGCTGCATTTTAATGCACCTTTATAAAGCATATAAAACAAGCATTCTAATGAAAAGAATGCCACAAAACTAATAAAATGATGACTTTTAACCTTTTTAATGCACAATGGGCAGTCAACAGCTTCTTAAAATTCTGAGGCCCAAATGTACTATAAGGTTTATAAGCGAAAACACCACTCCCAAGTTCAAAATTCTCATTGCTTAAAAGTAATAATAAATTCTCAGTGAAACACTGAGTTCTGCTTTTAATTAGAAGTAAATGTGCTAAGATTGCCACCTCCTGCTGAAGAGAAACTCAAGTCCGTCATGACCTACCTCAGGAGGACTTTCAAAAGACAGATCTACATCCTGTGAAAGAAAAAAGAAAAAGAGAAAGAGAGAGAGAAAGGCAGGAAGGGAAGAAAAAGGGAAGGAAGGAAGGAGACAGGGAAGGAGGGAGAGAGGAGAATAGCAAAATGTATATTTTCATGTGGAAAGGTAAATGGGGCCACTAAAGTACTCAATGCTGCCAAATGCTAAATTCTCACTCCTAAAAAACATAAAACAAATTCTTCTTTGGGTCCATGTTCTTAGATAACTAGTAAAATCCCTTACTTGATGGCATTTTCTCATCTAAAAGTCAGCAAGCACTTCAACTAATAAAATGCTGAGATATACTTGTCACATATTGAATTCAAAACCGAAATATAACAGCAATCTCAAACTCAAGGAGATAAAAAAAGACTATACTATAAAACCGGCACTTTTATTATCTTCCATTCAAACAAATTTCTATGATAAAGCAATAAATATTGAAAAAAATCAGCATCTCCTGAGAACTTTTTCTCTATTCCCTTGAGATTCCATTATGGCATTCAACTTTTGAAATTTTCAAATGTTTACATATGTATATGTTTATATTTTATAAATATATAGTATATAAGTACATGTATATAAATAAATATGTGTTCAGGTTTGTGGGTATATGTACAAATTGGCTTTGCCAATTTCCTCAGCTGGAGAATTAGAATAACACTTTGCAGGTTGTTGTAAGAATTCATGTCAAGGAGTATAAAGTTTCACACAAGATCAACAGCTTCCGAATGTACCACAATGAGAACATAGTTAACAGTATCATATTGTATACTTGAAATTTGCTATGAGGGTAAATCTTAAGGAAGGAATGGAGAAAGGAAAAAAAAGGAAGAAAGGGAGGGAGAAAGAGAGGGAAGAAAATAGTAACTATGTGAGGTGAAGGAAATGTTAATATGGTTGATTGTGGTAAGTATTGTACAATGTATACCTATGTCAAATCAACAAGTTGTACACCTTAAAAACATAGAATGTTAATTGCTAATTATATCTCAATAGCTGAGGGGGAAAGAATTAGAGTAGTCCCTTTCTAATACTCCCAATGGATGCCTGAAACTTCAGATAGTACTGAAACCTATGTATGTTATGTCTTTCCCTATACATATACACCTAAGATAAAATTTAATTTATAACTTAGGCACAGTACTTTGTGCTTTGAGGCCACTATTCAGTCAAATGAAGGTGACTTGAACACTAACACCATGATATTGCCACAATCGAGATCATAACCAAGATAGCTACTAAGTGACTTCTGGGCAGGGAGCATCTACAAGGTAGACATACTAGGCAGGGTGGAGCAAGATGTCATCACACTACCCAGAATGAAGATCAATTTAAAACGTATAAATTGTTTATTTCTGGAATTTTCCATTTAATATTTTCAGACCACAGTTGACCTTGGGTAACAGAAACCATGGAAAGTGAAACTGTGGATAAAGGGAGCCTACTGTAAATGGAAATGTGACACCTGGCACAGTCCCAGACACATTAAGCTGCCATCAAAAAAAGGTTTGTTTTTCTTAGCTTTTGGAAATAAATAGAAATTTCAAAGTCAATAGCCTTAATTAAAAGATATATTTAACACAAGAAAAAGATATGACATCTGCAGTTGACTTGTTTTTTCCTTCCTGAATCAAATACATTCTCCATCTATGAAATATGAATAGTCCTTTACTGACTTCATATTTTGGGATGCCAGTTATTTAATACCACCAGTAGCTTTTATAAGAAACAAAAGATGCTTGATCTAACAAAAATATAAATTAGTATATGAAACACAATGTCCTTACTCTTTACAGAAAGCTCACATCCTTTAGCAAGTACCATATAAAATAAAATCAGCCATTAGTCAATAAAACTCTAATGATTCCAAAAATAAACCCAGCAAGAAGTTAATGAAAATTCTCCCTCTTCTAAATAAAACAAGAACAATATTAAACAGATTATTTGTAATTTATAAAAATATATTTGTGACCTGGTAACATCTTACTAACTCCTTGAAATCAGTCAAAATTGCAATTGTTACATTCAAAGAGAAAAAAATAAAACAAAATTAAATTGGCATTTTGGCATCATCAAAAGCTACCCAAACCATCAGAGACAAGATTTAGATTTAACTTTCAATATTACTTCCTTTTTCAGAAATGGCTTATTACACAATCCCATCTATTTCTCCAATAGATAGCATACATCATTCTGAGTAATTACTAATTGTTAGATTTTGTCAAAAGTTTAAGTCAATGAGCAAATGCTTCTTGTTATAAAACTCAGTAGTAATTGTAATAGAATTATGGGTTTAACATATAAAGTCCTGAAAGCATTTTCTAAACAGACGAATTGTTTGAGAATTACGACTTTCCTTAAATTTGCCTACACCAAAACACATGTTTTTTCAATTATATAGCAAAGACTATGGCTTCTGTTCAAACCTAGATTTTATTGTTTATAAAATTAGAAACAGATACACATACATACAGATATATACACACACATATATAAACATATATACCTAGGCCATATATTATACATGAACAGTTGAAAGGTTTAATGTGTTGTATAAGAAGTTATTTTACACACATATGAGGAAGTTAATCTTTCAAACAGATAATTCATTCATAAACAAACCTTTTTTATTTCACAGATATCCTCAAGCATGTTATCATAATTATTTATACGATTCAGACAAAATTTAGTGAAAATACTGATATGCTCTAACACCTTTATTTTCATTTTAAAAAGTTAACAATTTTTTACAATCATTGTTTGCCATTTTTTACTCAGGGAGAATTCCATTTTAATCGACAGTGTCTCTAAGGCGTTCACCAAAATCACAGTGCATTTTGCATCAATCCTTGACTTAAAAGTACATATACTGCTGGAGGGGGCATACAACATCAATAAGGGTACCCAATCTCAAACCAGGCAAAGTGGGGACCAAAGGGAGGCCAAATTTTACCTGTACAATGACCACATATGTACCTAACCCTGAATTGTACACCAAATCTTTAAAATAAAAAAATTAAAAAGTATATGTCTATATTTAAATTTTAGGATTAAAAGTGATTTTGATTTTCTTCTTAATAAGTTTCTGAGTATTTCCAAATTTTCTAAAAGCCATATATCACCTTTATAATTTAAAAAGGAAATAACTTTAGAACAAAAATTAAAACATTTGATTATAAAACCTAAATCAGAAAGTTTGATATTTCTATAGTAGTCACTTCCTCAAAAAGAAAAAATATGTATATATGTAACAGCTAAAAGGGACATATATTAAATTCTAACTCAGATCTAACAATTGTAATAGGAGAAGTATAAGTTATAAGAAGTATAAGGTATAAGTTATACCTAAAATGTAGTCCTTAATTTCTGTTACTATTAGTCCTATAAAGTAAAGCAATGGGGGTGACTTTGCCTCCAGTGGTTGTCACACTGAATGGGAGAGCAGGGACCTGCTGCTGGCATCTAGTGGGTAGAGGCCAGGGATACTGCTATACAATCTACAGGGGTACACAGGACAGCCTCCACACAATGAATTATCCAGATCAAAATGTCAGTGATGCCGAGGGTAGCAAAACCGTGATGTAGGCCAAGAAACTTTTATGTTTTAATTATAAGTCTAAACACTAAAGATAATGTTAATTTCAGGCCTAGCACAGTGGCTCACACCTGTAATCCCAACACTTTGGGAGGCCAAGATGGGAGAACTGCTTAAGCCCAGGAGTTCAAGACCAGCATAGGCAATATAGCAAGACCTCATATATTCTGTAGAACAAAAAGTTAGCGGGGTGTGGTGGCATGTGCTTATAGTCCCAGCTACTCAGGAGGCTTACGATAGCCTGAGCCTAGGAGGTCAAAGCTGCAGTGAGCTGTGATTGTGCCACTGCACTCCACCCTGAGCAACAGAGTGAAATCCTGACTCTCCGCTCCCTCGACCCAAAAAAATGATAATTTCAACTAAAAAAGTCATTCCTCTCTATTTCTTTCGAAGAATAATCTAATTCAGATTTTTCAAGCACCTAAATTACCTACTTCTTTAAAATAATTTTTAAAATAGACATTCAAAATCCCAATGGCACTCCTTACAGAAATAGAAAAAACAATCCAAAGATTTGTATAGAACCATAAAAGAACCTAAATAGTCAAAACAATTTTGAGAAAGAGAAACAAGGTTGGAGACATCACACTCCCTGGTTTAAAAAGCTGCCGTAATCAAAACAGTATGATATTGCATAAAAGCAGACACATAGACCCAAGGAACCAAAAAGAGTGCCCAAAAATAAATTCAAACATATACAGTCAACTAATTTTTGACAAAGACACCAAGAGGATACAATGGGAAAAGAATAGTGTCTTTAATAAATGGTGTCGGAGCCAGGCACAGTGACATACACCTGTATTACCAGACACTTGGGAGGCTGAAGTGGGAGGATCACTTGAGTTCAGGAGTTTGAGGCTGTTTGAGGCAAGCCTGGGCAACAAAGTGAGACCCCATCACAAAAAAAAAAAAAAAGGCAGGTGCTGGGAAAACTGGATTCCCACATTCAAAACAAATTAGATTCTTACTGTTATGCCATACACAAAAGTAACACAAAGGGGAAAAATATAAGAACAGAAACTATAAAATTCCTAGAAGAGAACATAGTGGGGAGCTCCTAGACACTGACCTTGGCAGTAATTTTTTGGATATCATTCCAAAAGAGCAGACAATAAAAGCAAAAATAAATGAAACTACATCAAACTAAAAAGCTTCAGCACAGCAAAGGAACAATCAGTGAATGGCAGCCTATGTGCCGGGAAGAAATATTTGCTAACCATCTATCTCATAAGGGGTTACTATCCAGATTTTATAAGAAACTCATACAACTTCAAAGTGAAAAAAAACCAATAGCCTGACTTTAAAATGGACAAAAGACCCAAAAAGACATTTCTCCAAAGAAGACACACAGTGGCCAATAAGCATATGAAAAGGCTCTCTTTCAATAAAAATAATTAACTAAAAAAGAAAAAAGAAAGAAAAAGAAAAGGTGCTCAACATCATTAATCATCAGGGAAATACAATCAAAACCAGTATGAGACACCACCTCATACTCATTAAAATGGTTATTATTATTATAATTATTATTATTTTTGAGTTGGAGTCTCACTCTGTTGCCCAGACTGGAGTGCAGTGGCACGCTCCTGGCCATCACAGCCTCACCCTGCTGGGCTCCGGCGATCCTTCCGCCTCAGCCTTCCAAGTAGCTGGAACTACAAGCACGCGCTACCACGCCTTGATAATTTTTTATTTATTGTAGGGACAAGGTCTCTCCAAGTCTCCTGGGCTGGTCTCGAACCTGTGGGCTCAAGCAATCCACTCACCTCGGCCTCCCAAAGTGCTGGGATTACAGGCTGAGCCACCGAGCCCGGTAGCTATTATTTTTTAAAAAGTCAAAAGACATAAAATATTGGCCCAAGTGTAGATAAATGGGAATTCTTGTATACTGCTGGTGGGAATGTAGATTGGTATAACCATTATGAAAAACAGTATAGAGGTTTCTTAAAGGTATTAAAAATAGAACTACCAAGTGACCCAGCAATCTCTCCTCTGAGCAAAGGAAATGAAATCACCACTTCACAAAGATATCTGCACTCCCATGTTGATTGCAGCATTATTCTGAATAGTCAAGATATGGAAACAATCTAAGTGTTTATCAATGCATAAAGGGATTTAAAAAAAAAACAAAACTGTGGTACATATGTACAATGGAATATTATTCACTTTTTTAGAATGTGATCTCACCATTTGCCACAACATGGATGAAACTGGAGAACATTATATTAAGTGAAATAAACCACGCACAGAAAGGAAAATATTATATGATCTCATGTATATGTGGAACCTTAAAAAAATTCAAATATACATAGAGAACAAAACAGTGGTTATGGGAGTGTGGTGAGGAGGAAAAGGAAAAAAATATAGGTCAGTGGATACAAAGTAGCAGATATGTAGAATGAAGAAGTCTAGAGGTCTAACATACAACTAGAGGACTTCAGGTAATAAAATTAAGCTGTATATAGGATTCATACTAAATGAGATTACAGCAGCTCTTGCCACAAAAAAATGGGGAAAAAATGGGTAACTATGAGATAATGGCTATGTTAATTTGTTTTACTAATTAGCCAGTTTACTATCTATATGTAATCTACAACATCATGTTGTATACTTTAAATATACAAAATAAAATTAATTTTTAAGGCTGGGCATAGTGGCTCACACCTATAATTCCAGCACTTTGGGAGGCTGAGATAAGAAGATTGCTTGAACCCAAAGGTTCAAGACCAGCCTGGACAACATAGCAAAACCTCATCTCTCCAAAAAATTTAAAAAATTAAAAAATAAAGAATTAGTCAGGTATGATGGTATGCGCCTGTATAGTCCCAGCTACTTGGGAGGCTGAGGAGGAAGGAACACCTGAGCCCAAGAGGTTGAGATTGTGGTAAGTCATGATCGTGCCACTGCATTCCAGTCTGGGTGACAGAGTGAGACCCTGACTCAAATAATAATAATAATAAAAGCCTAACTCTTCTCTCTTTCATTTCCAATTTTAATTCTCTATTCTCAATTCCCTCTGCATATCTGAACCCAAATTTTGGTATAGTTTCATATCAAAAGATCTGAAAATACAGCTGACCCTTGAACAAGAGTCTGAACTGTACAGGTCCACTTATACATGAATTTTCTTCCACCTCTGCAGTCCCTGAGACAGCAAAACCAATCCCCCTTCTTTTTCCTCCTGCTCAGCCTAATCAACGTGAAGATGAGGATGAAGACCTTTATGATAATCCATTTCCATTTTTCTTCCTTACAATTTTCCTAATAACATTTTCTTTTCTTTAGCTTACTTTATTGTAAGAATTAAGTATATGATATATACAGCATAGAAAATACATGTTAATCAACTGTTTATGTTATTGGTAAGCCAACTGTAGGCAATTAGTAGTGAAGTTTTTAGGGAGTCAGAAGTTATACATGGATTTTTGACTTAGTTGGGAATCAGCACCCCAACCTCTGTTGGTGTTCAAGGGCCAACTCTATACAGGAAGTTCTCCTTCTTCCTTTTGTGAAAATATATCTTCTGGGAGGAAGGAAATGAAGATTTATGAATTTGAATGAAAGGTAACTGAACCTAGCTGTTAAAGATTTTTATTTCAAATTAATATTTATTTTACTTTTCACTGTTTCAACTAAATAAAGATTGAAGGCTTAATGATTGTAAGCAAACTACATACTAGTATAATAACACTCGACATCGCTTTTTGAAATTTATTCCTTTGTTTTTTTTTTTTAGATGCTGTGTGGTTTTTTAAATGTTGGTAAAATACACACATTTTCCATATTAGCCATTTTTAAAAGTACATTTCTGTGGCATCAGGTACATCATTCATATTGTGCAATCATCACTACTATCCATTTCCAGAATTGTTTCACCTTTCCTAGCTGTAACTCTGTCTCCATCATACACTACTCCCTATTCTCCCTTCTCCCCCACCCCTAGGATCTGGAAATCACCATTAAATTTGGTATTTCTATGGTTTGCTGTTGTTGTTTTGATTCTTTTTTGAGTTGGAGTTTCTGTAGCCCAGGCTGGAGTGCAATGGCACAATCACGACTCTGCAGCCTCCACCTCCTGGACTCAGGAGATCCTTTCACCTCAGCCTCCTGAGTAGCTAGGACTACAGGTGCATGCTGCTATGCCTGGCTAATTTCTTAATTTTTTGTGGAGACGAGATCTTGCTATGTTGCCTAGGCTGGTCTCGAACTCCTGGGCTCAAGCAATCGCCTTGCCTCTGCCTCCCAAAGTGCTAGGATTACAGGCGTGAGCCACTGCACCCAGTCAGTGTTTCTATGAATTTGACTAGGAACCTCCTATAAAAAGAACCCTGCAATTTTGTCCTCTTGTGACTGGTTTATTTCACTTATCATAATATCTCCAAGGTTAATCCATGTTGTAGCATATATCAGTACTTCATTCTTTATTATGGCCAAACAATATTTCATTGTATGCATAGGCCACTTTTTGCTTATCCATTCATCTGTCAAACACTTGGGTTGCTTCTACTTTTTGGCTATTGTGAATAATACATCTATAAACATGAGTGAACAAATATCTATCCTAGTCCCCACTTTTACATTTTTAGGTTATGTACCCAGAAGTGGAATTGCTGGATCATATGGTAAATATATGTTTAATTTTTTAAGTATTCACTCAAGTCATACTTCATTTGGTTGTTACATTCTTTTCTTTGTTCTGCATAATATTTAAAGTGGAAGAAGAGCTTTCTCTAATCTAGCAGTACTTATCTAACATCTATCAATAAAAGACCTACAAGATACAAGATCACAAGAATATATAACAAAAGCAGATTTGTGTATTTGTTTAAACCCTAAAGCTGATCACCATCTAAGGTTAAAAATCCATTAAAAATCATCTCCCATGCTAACAGGCAAAATTCTCCTAAAAATAAAAATAAGGCTGGGCTCAGTGTCTCAGCCTGTAATCCCAGTACTTTGTGAGGCCGAAGTAAGTGGATTGCCTGAGCCCACAGGTTCAAGACTAGCCCAGGCAACTTAGCAAGCTCTTGTCTCTATAAAAAATCAAAAATTACCCAAGTGTGGTAGTGCACACCTGTGGTTCCAGCTATTTGGAAGGCTAAGCAGAAGGATCATGGGACCCAACAAGTCGAAGCTGAAGTGGCCGTGAGTGTGCCACTGCCTTCCAGCCTAGGCAACGGAGTAAGCCTCCAACTCAAAAAATAAATAAATTAATAATAAAATAAAAATAAGTCCCCACTTTGGAGAGGATAGTACAAATCTTCTTTTGGGGAAAAAATTATCAGGGGCAAGAGTAAGAATCATTTTTTAAAACGGCACTGATATTCACCCATCAATGAGGATCCATAGGTTCCTCTTACATCTCTTTTTTCCCTTAAGAATGAAAATCACTGCCACCAAGCCATTATTACTAAATAGAGTGTGCTATGTCTTTGAATAAGTTGGAAAAGAAAAAAGGCTAAGAACCAATGACTAGAGCAGTTTCCCAAAATGGACCATAAACCTAGTATGTTTATCAAAAACACATTTTCCAGCAAACATATATGTGGGGGCCATGCATATTTGTGTGTATGTGTGTAAGATCAGTGAAGGTAAGTAAAATGTCTTACTTACCTTCTGCATCATAAATGGGAGTATCAATATGAACCCATCATATATTTTACTTAAAAAAAAAATAAGTACACATATTTCCTAACTCTATCCACCAAGCCAGTCCAGAAGCAATAACCAACCAGGAGGAATGAGCACCACTAGCATCCAGTTTGTAACTTTCACATGCCATTTCCCCCCCAAAAAAGAATCAGGCTGCTTAATGAAATGACTGCTTCCAGTTCTGGGAGATGAAATATACAAGATAAGGTTGAAATATCTCATAATTAAAAGCAAGAAAGCTTACAAAGAATACTATAGCTATGTCAAAAGAGCTTAGAAGCCAACTTGAAAGTTGTTACATACCCTGTTTTTTTAAAACAAAGGGAGAAAAATCAAGCATATATCCTGCCTTTCTTCTATGAACATACTCCTAGGTAACCAAATAGCAGATACAGGGAGATTTCTTCTTTTAGATGTATTTCAGTTAAAACAAAATAAAGAAATGATAAAATCAAAACATAACTATTTTTAGTCCCTAATAAAATAATAGATCTCTAGGATCTGGTCATCAACAGCTTACTGACAACACAAAAAAAGAGAGACAACTAGGCATAATGTACCTCCTTACAGAAGCACACAACACTAGCTATGAAGCTGTCCTGCCAAAAAAAAAATCAAACCTGAACTTGATCACGCCTCTAAATCTAACTACAAATTTACAGTAAATATGGACAGAGGAAGACATTTACAAGAAGCCATGAGGATGTGATTAGCAAAATTCAGACTGTGGGAAATTAATAGAATAATCCAATCCATCCAACAAGTAAGTTACAGAGAAAATCTGGAAGAGTGGAGATGGAGGGAAGGGAAAAAACAGAACCTATTTTCTAACCTATGTATCTATCTATCTATGTGTATATATATATATATATATATATATATTTTTTTTTTTTTTTTTTTTTTTTTTTGCCAGTAAAATTTGGCTTTAACACATTATTTTGCCACTGTAGTCTCAAGTTAAGTCCAACTGAAATGTTTGCTGTAAGGACATTTTTAAAAACCTGAAATGAACTTACAGCTTTCAAATTATTTTTGCAATTATTGTCATAAATACAATAGAGGAATGTAGAAAAATTAAGAATTTGGACTACAGAGTCAGATCCACAAAGTACAAACCTCAGCTCTGCACTTAAGAGCTGTGTAAGCACAAGCAAGTAATTATAAGCATCAGTTTTCTCATATGTAAAATGAGGCTAATTATACTGATGTGATAAGATTGTTTGGGGGATTAAATAAGCTACACACAAATAATTTAATACAGTTATTCATCATATATGTCCAATAAATGTAGCTATTAGTAATATTATAAATAATATTTCATATTAAAAATTTAAAAATACAACTCTGACTAATCACAAAACTCCTACTTGAAAAGCAAATACTATATTTACCATATCCAAACATGTTAAGACTCATATTAAGGAAAGAAACATCAAAGAAGAGGAGAAAAATTAATTTTAAATATGCTTCAGACAACTTTAAATCTCTGTTAACAGATAAGAGCAAATATTTACCAACTATTTATAAAGTAAGAGATTAGAAAATCAAATTAACAATTATTACTGCTTTGCTTACTCCAAAATGGTATCAGCCTTGGACCAGTAGTTATCTGCAAAATGGACTCAATTATAAATAGTAAATAAATAATCTCTTCAGTTTTTTTAAGATTCTATTCATTCAACAAACAAAAGTTTTGTCAGGCAGAGAGGAAGAGATAAAGAAAATCTTCCTTGATTTCAAGTCATTGACAAGTTAGTGAAAGAAACAGACACATTTAAAAAGCATAAGGCAATATGATAAGTGTTATGATAGAAGCACGAAAAGATTGAAACTCTAGTAGGGTCTCCAAAATGTTATGTCACACCAGATAGGGGATGTGTCTGGTGTGTGATCCAGTGCCTTGCAAAACATGCAAAGAATTGCTCAGAAGTTAGATTGGAAAATACAATTTATTTAGAAAGGAGTGGGAGTGTGTGAGAGGGCAACTGCTGTTTGAGGTTGAATGTCTTTTAAACCTTCCCTTTGATGAGGGCAAGTCATTAAGGTGATTGGGAGGTGGTCTGTTCCATGTCATCACAAAAGGGTACAGGTAAGTATAGGTACTGACATCAGGTGATGGACAACTGCAGGCAGATGGATAGGTTAGTCACATGATTGCTGCCATGTTGACAGGGTCTATCATGAAGGTCTGTTTAGGCAAGCCTGTTTACAAAACAAGCTGGGGAAGGGGTTGCAAAATAATTATCAATAGCTAACTCTGAGAAACCAGTTCTGTCCTTGGCTAGTGATCAGAGGATAAATTAAAGTGAAATGCTGCCGGGCTCGGTGGCTCAACCTGTAATCCCACGCCTTTGGGAGGCTGAGGTGAGTGGATTGCCTGAGCCCGCAGGTTCAAGACCTGCCTGGGCGGCGAGACCTCATCTCTACAATAAATCAAAAAATCAGTCAGGCGTGGTAGCGCGCGCCTATAATTCCGGCTACTCGGAAGGCTGAGGCGGAAGGATTGCGGGAGCCTAGCAGGTCGAGGCTGCAGTGGCCAGGAGCGGCCACTGCACTCCAGTCTGGGCGACAGAGTGAGACTCCAACTCAAAAATCAATAAATAAATAAATAAAGTGAAATGCTAAGAAAACATGACAAAGCTAAACCATTTTAAAATGGTTTCTCATAGGGTATATTGAATCCATCATATGTCCTTTCATGTAGTTTCCCATAAAGACTATTCCTAAGACTCAGGAGTTAAAAAAAAAAAGGGGGGGGTGTATAATTGACTTCAAGTCCTCTCCCCTAAAAAAGTGAAGTCTGAATTAAATTTTGAAGGAGTAGGAGTTGGCTAAATGAAAAACTGAAGACAAGTATGTTATGCATAGGCAGATGCATAAGAATGTATTGTTTTCAGGCTTCAGTTAGACAAGAGGAATAAGTTCTAGAGATCTGTTGTACAGCATGGTGACTATAGTTAGTAATAGTGTATTATATACTTAAAAATTATAACAGATTTTAAATATTCTCATTACAAAAAAAATTGTTAAGGATGTGAAGTGATGGACATGTTAGCCTGACTTAATCATTCCACAGTGTAGACACACATCAATACATTATGCTGTGTGCCATAAATATATACAATTTTTGTCAATTTTTTAAAAAGCATTGCTTTAAGTTGAGGCCTTAAGACCAGACCAGAAAGCTTAGCAGGGGCAGAACATTAAGTAAACCTTGTTATTATTTTTACAAGTGATGAGAGTCACAAGGAATTTCTAGTAGGACAAAAACAAGATCAGATCTCTACTTTGAAAAGATTACTCTAAAGTAGCAAAACAGAACAGAAGAGGAAACAAGAGGAGCCTAGGGAGCATGATAAAATACATATATAGAACAGTAGAGAGGCTCTTTCAGTAATGCAGATAGAGTAGGCCCAAATTAAGGCAATGATGGTGGAGATGGTAATGAAGCATCACATTCCTTTATTTTCTACATCATTAGAATTCCCTACTGGAAACCTGCAGAATGGTATGAAATCAGGGCCAACGACTTTTACACTCTTCGGCTCATGGGATAAACAAAATGTCACCCAACTTCACGCAGTTTGCTGGCCTAGAAACTATCCCTTAAACCAACCACAAAACCAATTTTGTTGCCTTGGTTACAAAAGAGATGAAAAAATTTAAAAAGCACAACCCCATATAATCGTTATCATTTCTACCAACTGTCATATGCTTGAGTCTTTGTTTTTTTGTTGTTGTTTGTTTGTTTTTTTTGAGTTGGAGTCTCACTCGGTCGCCCAGACTGGAGTGCAGTGGCCGCTCCCAGCCACCGCAGCCTCGCCTGCTGGGCTCCGGCAATCCTTCCGCCTCAGCCTTCCGAGTAGCCGGAATTACAGGCATGCGCTACCACGCCCGGTTGGTTTTTTTATTTATTGTAGAGATGAGGTCTTGCTGCCCAGGCAGGTCTTGAACCCACAGGCTCAAGCAGTTCACTCACCTCAGCCTCCCAAAGGTGAGGGACTACAGGCTGAGCCACTGAGTCTTTGACTTCTTAGACAGATAGACCCACATACAACATGAAATTTAAAAGTTCCCATTTACAGTAGAGTTCATGCTATATAAAAAAGAGGCCAGAACAACATTCAAACACATCATAGTGTCTGCTACTGAGAATCAGACATTGGCTTCCAGTGATTTATAAAGATCCCCCTGATATCACGGGAAACTATTGCAATAGTTTCCTTTAAGGATTAAAATTCCTATACTGGGCCAGGCCTGGTGACTCACACCTATGCTCCCAGCACTTTGGGAGGCCAAGGCAAGAGAATTGCTTGAGCCCAGGAGTTTAAGACCAGTCTAGCCCAGCTCGGTGGCTCAGCCTGTAATCCCGTGCCTTTGGGAGGCTGAGGTGAGTGGATTGCCTGAGCCCGCGGGTTCGAGACCCGCCTGGGCAACGAGACCTCATCTCTACAATAAATAAAAAAATCAGCCGAGCATGGTAGCGCATGCCTGTAGTTCCAGCTACTTGGAAGGCTGAGGCAGAAGGATCACTGGAGCCCAGCAGGTGAGGCTGCGGTGGCTGGGAGCGGCCACAGCACTCCAGTCTGGGTGACAGAGTGAGACTTCGACTCAAAAATAAAAAATAAAATAAATGAAAAAGACTAGTCTAGGCAACATAGCAAGACCTCATCCCTGCAAAAAATCAAAAAATTAGCCAGGCATGGTGACATGCGCTTGTAGTCCCAGCAACTCGGGAGACTGAGAAGGAAGGATCATCTGAGCCCATGAGATTGAGGCTGCAGTGAGCGATGATCATGCCCTGTACTCCAACCTGGGCAACAGAGTGAGACCCTGACTCAAAAACTAAAATTCCTATACTGTATTTGGTCTTTAACCAAAAGTATTTCATATATATTCCCTGTGTGTGTGTGTGTGTGTATGTATATGCTTTTTATTTCCATCATTACCAGGTTACTCAAATGTATACATGATTCCCTTTTCAAAAAACTCTCCTTTTTAAAAAATTCAAACATGAATGCACTTCCAAATTCAAACTTGTCACATAACTCAATGAAGAACAGCAACTCTGGCAGGGTTTAAAGGATTGTCAAAATTATTTAAAGGGGTTATAAGCAATTAAAACTTCACTCTAGTATATGAACAGTATAAAACCTTTATCTTCAGTTACATGAATTGCCCAAAGCACTCTAGATTTAATCCAGAATTACAAGGTCTACAATTTCTGTCTAACAATAAAGTAGGTAATTTAAAAGCAAGAGAATTTTTCTAATCAAGGACATAACCTTCCATAGTAGAAAGGAGTATCCCCTAATTTTTGTTGTTGTTGTTGTTAAAATAAAATAACACCAATAACAAAAAAGATATGTTACTTCTGAATTGAACTCTCTTTAAAATAAATACTTTTTGGCTGAGTGCAGTGGGTCATGCCTGTAATCTCAACACTCTGGGTGGCCAAGGTTGGAGGACTGCTTAAGTCCAGGAGTTCAAGATCTCATCTCTACAAAAAAATCGAAAAATTAGCCGGGTATGGTGGCATGCACCTGTAATCCCAGCTGCTCAGGAGGCTGAGGCAGGAGGATCATTTGGGCCCAGGAGTTGAGGCTGCAGTGAGATGTGATCTTGCCATTGTACTTCAACCTATGCAACAAAGTAAGATCCCCAACTCAGAAAATAAGTACTTTTTGCATGATGTTCACACTATTTGGTGATTTCAATCTCCTATTTCTAAAATCAGAATATAATTAGCATATTAATTCATTCCAGATTGATTACTTGCTATATGTCTGGAGCTGGGCTATGTATTAAAGAATAAAACATGAATAAAATATGATCCCTGATGTAAATAGAGAAATACCGAGATCAAGAAATACTCAAAGCATTACGCCATAACCTAATACATGCAATAATTAAAGATAAGGCATAAACAAATTATATAGATATAAATGAGCAGAAACCACAAACACAAAAGAGCTACACAGAAGAAGTGACACCAGTAGGGCTGAGCCTCAGAATAGGCTCTGACTGCAGTTGATAAGCCATCAGCTGGTAAAGGTAATCTGAGCAGAAGAAACTGCATGTGCAAAAAAAAGCACTGCTCAACTTCTAAGAGATGCTTTAGATTTTTCTCTTACACTTTTGAAAAGGTACATGGCTTTAATTTTAGAGTTGTAAAACAAATTTCTTATTCTAAATCAAAACCATAAAACATTATTTAGTTCCCCTTATCCTTGGCCAAGTGAAATTTTATAACTTTTATTTAAAAGGTGGGTTCAGTAGCCGGGCTCGGTGGCTCAGCCTGTAATCCCGCGCCTTTGGGAGGCTGAGGTGAGTGGATTGCAAGAGTCCGCGGGTTCGAGACCCGCCTGGGCAGCGAGACCTCATCTCTACAATAAATCAAAAAATCAGCCGGGCGTGGTAGCGCATGCCTGTAATTCCGGCTACTCGGAAGGCTGAGGCGGAAGGATCGCCGGAGCCCAGCAGGTCGAGGCTGCGGTGGCCGGGAGCGGCCACTGCACTCCAGTCTGGGCGACAGAGTGAGACTCCAACTCAAAAAAATAAAATAAAATAAAATAAAAGGTGGGTTCAGAGTGTTTCATTTTATTGTTATTATTACTCCATGTAAGTTTCAGGATTAAAAAGGGCATTGGTGTTTGTTTAGTCTGTATGAGAGTAAATGTAAATTAGTAAACATGCAAATTGGACAACATACAAAAGGCAAATAATATATGTGTAAAGGAATGTATCACATAAAACTAGTTTCTTTACTAATAAAATCAGTATGTCTGCCAGAGACTCAATTATTTTAACATTTCATGAACATAAGGGCACTCTAAACTGCTTAAATCTAGTCTTTATGTTTATAGACACAATTATGTATAGTTTTACATATATATAGGAATCATCACAATGGTGAAGACAATCTGACCACAACAGGACACAGCAAACATCAAAGCAAATCCCAAGTGCAGGTCAACTAGAAATAACCTCAGAATCCCAATAACAGAGAGCTTCTCACATTTGGCAACATGGGGTCACAGTCAAAAAGGATCGGTGGCATCTACTCTGATGACCCCTCAACATGGAAATACACCCTTTTTTAAACCATGCCATGATACGTAACTCTCAAACTCTTCTCATTTTTTCCCATGAAGAAGTGTTGCTCCCAAATGTAAAGTAATATAGATGTAAAAAGCGTGCTCTGACACTATCAGCTCCATGCCCTTAAGGAAACTTAATTTTCTCTTCTGCAAAATATACTTTAGTTTTAAGACTATCAGCAAAAGGCCTGGCACACAGAAAACTCTCAATAAATGCTACTGTGAGGCCCTCGATGGATATAGTTGATTACATGAGGTGTGTCAATCACCAGCATAGTGAGTGGCACAAGTCAGTATTTACTTCATGTTGATTTCTTACATTGGTTTCTTTCCTTCCTTTGGGTTGGAACACTAGCAGGTATTTATCAAATAACTCTAACAGTGCCTAGCAAAGAGTTTCACAAAAGAAGACCATGGTAAATCCTAACTAACTA
Source organism: Carlito syrichta (assembly GCF_000164805.1). Taxonomy (NCBI): domain Eukaryota; kingdom Metazoa; phylum Chordata; class Mammalia; order Primates; family Tarsiidae; genus Carlito; species Carlito syrichta. The sequence goes on along the minus strand of NW_007113174.1, from coordinate 309,197 downwards.
AAAGGCTGTGTAACTAATTCTGAATACTCACCCATCTCCCAATGCCATATGTGGTACATAAGCTCTGGTTTGGCCAGTTGAGTTACTGCACACTATAAAAATAATACCTTGAATTTACAAAAATAGTTTTCTTACCAGGAGCTTAAGCCACTTCTAAATAACAATTAGTTACTGACAATTACAAGTTCAGGCAAATATACAACCATATTTTGAGAGAAGCCCAGGGCTAAGACTATGAACTATATACTGATAAAGTCAGTCAATGGCAAAACAAGGACTCAAACTCAGAAATTTTTCTCTGAAGTTGAGAGATTTTTCCAACTCAAATTGTATTTCCTCAAAGAACAAAAGTACATTGATTCAAATCAATTTTCAAGTATGCAATCCATATATACAGTTGTAATTAAACATTTATAAAAGAAATAATGTCCATTTTTTTTCTTTATTAAGCTATACTAATGTATCCTCTACTATGTCTAAGGTTAATTCTAAATCTTTTGCTTTTTAGGTAGGAGTTTGGCTCTATATTAAGTATAATTATTTTTAAACCTATTACAAATAAATTAAAATTCTACACAAAATTCAATGTTTTCATCCTATGACTCTTTATAGTTAATTGTGTTTCCTCTGGCCATTTGCTTTTAATATATAATGGTTTTTTATGTTTCACTTTTAAAAATCCAGTCTTCTAAACCTCAGCCAGAAATGTCCATTTCAAAAAACTTACTCTAGCCAGTTGCTTTGTCAGTGACATATGTGCAAAGTGAAAAAGTAACCCATAGTGATTTTCTGCAGGTCAGATGGAATCACTTAGTGTATTCAACATGGTTTCCAGTCCATGCCCCAAGAGGAATGTCCTTCAGCTAGCAAAGTGTTTCTTTTAAACATCAGACCAGCTACTGTTGTTTGAACACTATGTTATCTTGGCATGGTTAGAATTATGTGGCATGCTGAGAATTATGAATATTCTGTAACAAAATATAATTGGAATACATTTGTATTACAAACATCATATGGACTCAATATAAAATTTAAGTATTAATAACAAGCAGGTAGTGTTTGGGGAGCTAAAAATTTTTAATGTTAATAATCTCCTCTGTTTTCAAAATTTAAGTCTAAAACACTTCATAAATATAATAATGGCACAGGTAAGCAGAAATCCTAAGTGTCAGGGGAAAAAAAGAATCTTTAACATTAAAAATATATTAGAAACTGAGAACAATCTTAAATTATGCAGCCTTCTGTCACATAAATGACTATTAATATACAGTCTTTTCATTAAAAATACCACAAATATATCAATATATGGAAAAATTGCAATTCTTAAAAAGAAAGTGTCAAATTACACCAAATATATTCCTTGTTTTTCCATAGGTTGCATTTTAAGTTGGTTAACTATTTCTACTGAAATTTACAAACAATGGCAGGTTGATCCATCCAAGAGACCCTTTCCTTCATACCATATCAATAGACTAAGCAAACACAAGCCATCTATTGCATCAAAAGGTCAAAGGTCTCCCACAAATGATGACAAAATAACAAAGCCAAGCATAGTAAACTTCTTGCTAATCCTGTAACAGATATTCAATAGGCTTATTACCTGATCACCTCTATGCTCCCTGTAGATTTCTCGTTTTAAAGACCAAGAATTGTTGTCATTACTAAAAGGCAATTGTTTTTTTACCCACTGGCTTGTTACCTTGATTGGAATATAGTACCTATACTTTTCTTGTGTCAAAAAATATATTTTTCTTTGTATAGATACACTAATCACTTTCCTTGGCAAACAAAACATACAGTTCAGCTTGGTTGGGTTTTTTTGGTTTATGTTTTTGGGGGAGCTTTTTTTGCAAGGACAGGATTGAGGCCTACATTTGGTAACCAAAAAAATTGTGTGGCAGCCATCAGTAAAAAACTTCTGCTACTAATGAAAGAACCATTCTATTTTTAATGGCAGGTTTTAGAAACAGGTTTCTTACTAAAAGCAGAAGTGCAGATATAATTATACTAGCCAAGAGAACAGTGTGTACATTATAACATGGTATATTTAATAAGAACACTGAAGGCTCAGCAGCCTAGTGTCAGCAGTATGTACTGACATGTAAGGGATCAGAGTTCAAGGTCATTAAACAAAGACTTTGATCCTCAAATGAGCAAGAATGAGGAAACTAATGACAACTACAAATGCTAATAACAACCCTTTCCCTGTTTTAATGCAAGATTCAACATTCAAATCTTCTATTTTATGTTAGCTTTATAAAACATGAAATTTGTAAGATAAACAAAATTCAAGAAAAAAGGACAGAATTAAACCCTAAATAAAAAACTCATAATCTATATATGTTTAATCTAATAATAAAATAGTTTTAGAGCTTTTCTTCTCACCCAACTTCTACAGTGTCTATTGGTTCACTATGTTGGCTCCTGCAAGTGGAGAGAAATATGCAAAGTTAATTCCTCTTACCAAAGAGGGGAGTGAAAGTGTGAAGCAAATTAAAGCTCTTCAGGTCACTTATTTGATAATAGGTACCTACCTTACATATGAATATAAGAATATGGATCCAGTCAGTAGTAAATGTAATACAAACTGTTTTCTGGTCATGAGGATAAGTTTCTATCTTTTCTTAATCTCCAAATGGCAAAAATGGATGTAAGAGCTGCAAAGATGGGCTCAAACTTACAGGTGTGACTATGTTAGCATTACTGTACTTGAATTGGCTACATCACATCCTTAAAGTAATTTTATTCCCTTTTACAAAGTATCTCGACCATTTTGGCATACCTTAGAATTTGTACACACATAAGTAGATAAAATGGTAGAAAAAGACAACACATCAGAGAGGAAAAAAAAGCTAGGAGAGCCAAAAATAGGAAAGTAAAGGAATAACTGAATTAGCAAATACGTAATTTAAAAACTGTGTGTCAAATTGTCTTTCATCAACACAACTTAAAAAAAAAAAAAACCTGTCCTTTCAAATATCTGCATAACTACTTGGAGGGGAAAGTGGTTCATCAAACTAATCAAAGAACAGGAATTATATTTTGTAATTCTGAGGTTCTTTACATCTTAAGTTCATCCAATACTGAATACTGGTTATGTACCCACTTAATAATGCTTCAATTAGAAATGCAAATCAAACCCACAATGAGATACCTACCACCAAATCCCAATAAGAATGGCCATCATTAATAAAACAAAAAACAACAGATGCTGGTGAGGATGTGGAGAAAAGGGAGTGCTTCTCTACACTGCTGGTGGGAATGCAAACTAGTTCAACCACTATGGAAACAATGTGATGATTCCTAAAAGAACTAGAAATTGACCTTCTATGTGATCCAGCAATCCCACTACTGGGAATATACTCAGAGGAACTCAAAGCATTCTACCAAAAGGATACCTGTACACACATGTTTATTGCAGCACTATTCACAGTAGCAAAAACATGGAATCAATAGTGCTGCCCATCAAAACTGGACTGGATAAAAAAAAAATGTGGTATACACATGATGGAATATTACACAGCCATAAAGAAGGACAAACATATGGACTTTGCAGCAACTTGGATGGATTTAGAGTCTATAATACTCAGCGATCTATCACAGAAACAAACAACTGAGTACCACATGTCCTCACTCATAAGCAAACCCTGAACATTTACCTCAATAGTATAAAAAAGGGATTGGCAGTAATGGGACACTGCCAGGGGAGGGAGAGGGGGCACATAACATCAGTAAGGTTACCTGAAGTCAAACCAGGTGAAGCGGGCACTGTAGAGATAACTCAATAAGGTTTCACAACCTTGGAATATCAGTGTCTCACTGCTGTATTCATGTCAACGTGGGGCAGTGTCTTGCTGCGTGGCATTTATCATTGCTGTATGTTTTTGTGTGCCATTGTGAGAGTGCTGAAGCTTGAATTAGAGCTATGAACAAGCATTAATTGCTTGTTAAACTTGGCAAGAATGGAAGTGAAATCAGGAATATATTAGTTCAAGTTTATGGGAATACTGCCATGAAGAAAATAGCAGTGTACAAATGGATTAAATGTTTTTCTGAGGGGAGAGAAAGCATCACTGATGAAAAGAGATGAAGATGGCTAGTAACAAGTAGAACTAATTAAAACATTGCAAAAATTCATCAAATTGTGTGTCCCAATTGTCAACTGACTGTGGGAAGTATAGTAGACCAAATAAACATCAATAAAGAAACAGGAAAATCTTACCTAAAAATCTTGGCATGAGAAAAGTGTACAAAAATAGTCCCAAAAGAGCTCTTACATCATGACAATGTACCAGTTCACACAGCACTGTCTGCAAGGGAGTTTTTAGCCAGTAAATAAATAACTGTATTGAAACACTCTCCCTATTCCCCTGATTTGGCTTCCAATGACTTTTTTCTTTACTAGAAGATAAAGGAAATATTGAAAGGAAGACATTTTGATGACATTCAAGACATCAAGGGTAATATAACAGCTCTAATGGCCATTCCAGAAAAAGAGTTCCAAAATTGCTTTGACAAGTGGATTAGGCACTAGCATCAGTGCATAGCTTCCCAAAGAGAAGTGATATTCAGTAGTGAGCTATGTAGCACTTTCTCCAAGGTGAGCTCACGAACTTAATTTTCATACTTTTTAGATGCTATCAATTAGCAGCAAGAACCCAGAAAAAAATACAATAGTCCCCACTTATCCACAGTTTCACTTTTTTTTATTGATGCACAATAAAAATACATATTTTGGGGGTACATGTGATAATTTAATACATTCATATAATTTTTAAAGATCAAATCAGTATAATTAGGATATCCATCACCTTAAATATGTCTTTTTTTTATCCTAGAAACATTAGAATTCTTCTCTTCTATCTACTTTGTAATATATACTAGATTATTATAAACAATAGTCACCCTACTAATCTAACACCAGGTCTTATTTCTTCTATCAGACCATACTTCATACCCACTAATCAACTTCCCTTCATACCCTCTGCACTCTACCTCTCCTGGCTACTGGTAAACACCAATCTGCTCTCTATCACATCACAAGATCTACTTTTTTACCTTCCATATATGAGTGAGAACATGCAATATTTGTCCTGTGTTTGCCTTAGTTCACTTAACACAAGGACTTCCGATTCCATCCAAGTAGCTGCAAATGACAGGATTTCATTCCTTTTTGTGGCTGAATAATATTCCTCTGTGTGTGTGTGTGTGTGTGTGTGTGTGGTATAAACACATGCATGCCACATTTTCTTTACCCATTCACCTATCAATGGGCACTCAGGTTGATTCCATATTTTGGCTACTAGAGAAGTGCTGCAATAAACATGAGTGCAGATATATCTTCAATATATTGATTTCTTTTCTTTTGGATATATGCCCAGTAGTGGAAGTGCAATATCATATGGTAGTTCTACTTTTAGTTTTTTGAGGAACCTCCATACAGTTTTCCACAGAGGCTATACCAATTTACAACCCCAACAACAGTGCACCAGGTTTCCCCTTTCTCCATACCCTTGCTAGCATCCATTATTCTCTTTTTTATAAAAGCTATTTTAACTGGGGTCAAATGATGAAAAGAATGTATATTCTGCAATAATTGGGTGAAATGTTCTATAAATGTCAGTTAGGCCTATTGGGTCCAGTACATAGTTTAATTCCAATGTTTTTTGTTGATTTCCTGTCTGGATTATCTGTCCATTACTTGTATTGCAATCCATCTCTCCCTTTAGCTCTACTGTTTGCTTTGTACATTAGTAAGCTCCAATATTGGGTTATAGATATTTATAACAGCCATATCCTCATGTTGAATTGACCTCTTCATCATTATATAGTGACATTCTTTGTCACTTTTTACAGTCTTGGATTTGTAGTCTATTTTATCTCATATAAGCACAGTTTCTCCTGCTCCTTTTTGGTTTCCAGATGCATGGAATATCTTTTTCCACCACTTTACTTTGAGTTGACATATCTTTATAGGCAGAGTAGGTTTCTTGTAGAAAGTATACATTTACATCTTCTTTATCCATTCAGTCACTCTGTGCCTTTTAATTGGAGAACTAAGTTCACTTGCATTTATAGTTATTGATAAGTAAAAACTTACTACTGCCACTTTGTTGCTTGTTTTCTGGTTGTTTCATAATTCCTCCCTTCTTCCTTTCTTCCTGTCTTAAGACCTTAGTGGTTAAGTGATTTCCTCTGGCAGCATATTCCAATTCACTTTTTTTTCTTTTCTTTCTTTTTTTGTGAATCTATTATAGGTTTTTGCATTGTGGCTATTATGAAGCTTACAGAAAGCACGTTATAAATATAATGACTGTGTGTGTGTGTGTGTGTGTGTGTGTGTGTGTGTGTGTGTGTGTCAGAGTCTCACTCTGTCCCCAGGCTGGAATACAGTGGCAGGCTCATGGCTACTGCAGCCTTGATCTGCTGGGCCCAGGCGATCCCTCTGCCTTACAAGTAGCTGGAACTACAGATGCACACCATAATACCCAGCTAATTTTTTTTTTATTTATTGTAGAGACAAGGTCTCACCCAGTTGCCCAGGTTGGTCTGGAACCCCTGGGCTCAGGCGATCCTCTCACCTCCACCTAACAAAGTGCTAGGATTACAGGTATAAGCCACTATGCCAACTTATCTTAGAACACAAAGATGACAACTTATCTTAGAACACAAAGAATAGAAACAAGAAAGTCAAAAACTCTATAACTTCATCTAATTCACATTTTGATTTTATGTTGTCTCAATTTATATTTTTATATTGTCATATCTCTTCACAAGTTGTTGTAGATATTATTGTTTTTGATGGATTTGTCTTTTGGGCTTCATACTAGAATTATGAGTTGACTGGTCACCACAATTACAGTATCAGAGTATTCTGGATTTCTCCATGTACTTAATTCACCAGTGGGTTTTATACCTTCAAATGTTTTCTTTTTGCATGGCTAGTGGCTTTTTCTTTCAGACTGAAGAACTCTCTTTAGTATTTCTTGTAAGATGGATCTGGTGGTAAATTCTCTCAGCTTTTGTTTGTCTGGGAGAGATCAACAAAAAGTCTCTCTTCTTCACACTTGAAGAACAGCTTTGCTGGATACAGTATTCTTAGATGGCAGGTTTTGGTTTCTTTGAACACTTTGAAATGTCACCCCACTCCTTTCTGGCCTGTGTGGTTTCTATTGATAAGTCTGTTACCAGACAAATCAGAACTCCTTTATATGTTATTTGCTTCTTTTCTCTTGCTGCTTTTATGATCCTATCCTTGTCCTTGACCTTTGAGAGTTTGATTCTCACATGCCTCTTGTCTTATGTGCATTGAAACTATTTGGTAGTCTCCAACCCTCCTATACCTGGATATTTATCTTTCTTAAGTTTTGAAAAGTTTTCTGTTACTATTTCTTTGAAAAAGCTTTCTACCCTCTTGTTCTTGCTCAATTTCCTCTTGAACATCAATAATTCTTAGATTTGGTCTTTTGAGGTAATTTTCCATATCTTGTATGTGATCTCCATTCCTTCTCATTCTTTTTTCTTTTTTCCTCTCTGAGTATGTATTCAGGTGTCACTGTATTTAGCATATTTAGGCCCACTGATTCTTTCCTCTGCTTGATCCATCATTTATCTGTTGAAAGCCTCTAATAAATTTTTCAGTTCAGCTAACATATTTCTCCATTCTAAGACTCTTGTTTGATTTTTTTTAATCATTTCAATCTCTTTATTAAATGTCTCTGATAAATTTCTGAGCTGCTTTTCTGTGTTATCTTGGAGATCACTAAGCTTCCTTAAAACCGTTATTTTGAATTATTGCTCAACAAGTTCACATATTGCTGTCTTGTTAGGGTATGTCACTGGTTTTTTTCTTTGTCCATTTGAGGAGGTCATGGTTCCCCAATTGCTATTGTTTCTGTGGGTATACAACTATGTTACTGCATTCAACAATTAGTTGCTTATTCTAGTCTTCACTGTCTGGTTTGTTTTGTTTTTACTGAATATGTTTGCTTAGAGATTCTTTGTAATTTGTCAGTTGATCTTTTTTTTATTTTGCCACTAGATGGTGACTGAAGCCCAGTTTGCCTTGGTTCTAGTATACAATAAGAGTACCACCCATCCCAAATGAAAGAGATCCCAAAGAGTAGTATAGGAAGACTGGCAAGGGGTTAGTGCCCAGAAACCCTGTAGGACAAACCTCCTAACAATGTGATGCTGCTGAACTTTGATTTGGCATCTCCTCTGGTCAAGTTACAGAACAGTTTCCAGGACTAGGATGGTAGTCTCACCTCCTCCCTTTGTCTCTGACTGCCCTAGAGATATTTCTCCCTTCAAGAGCCCCCAATGATTCATGTGGGCTAAGGGAGGAACAGGTCTCCCGCCAGGAAATCCAAAATGGTAGGAAAGCTAGTTGTCTACCTCCACCTCACTGTTTCCAGTGTAGAAACCATGAGTCGGGGGAATTTTCCACAAACTTGGTGCTAGCCTGATTGGAGGGAGCAACATCATAGATATGGAAGTATGATTCTCTAACCCTCTGGCTCAGAGTTTTTTCACTTCTCTGTGACCCCAGGAACTGTTTCTTCTTCATATTTGAGTTCTGGGATATTGCTGGTGATAATCTCAACACTGTATAATTGGTTTTAGTTTTCTGGGGATCAAGGGTGAAACCAGCTTGCTTCTACACTGCCAGTACCTAGAAGTCCCTGTGATTTTGCTTTGCATGATTTCTGTGGTCAACAGCAGTGCAAAAACATTAAATAGAAAACTCCAGAAATAAACAATTCATAAGCTTTAAATTGTATGCCATTCTGAGTATTGTGATATACTCAGAATATGCATATATACACATATTATATATGTATAATAGTAATATACCTTACATTCATTATAGATTAAATAAGCTTTTGTAGAACCTAATCACTATTAATAACATTATATCTATGGAAAATACATCCAAGGGCCAAAAATGTAACTAAGGAATAACATTTTTAACATAATTTTATCATAATTAAGGAGTTACTATGGATATAGGTGGCCTAAATATTCCATATAAAAGTTCAATTATTAAATATAACATTCTATTGACATTTTTTACATGGCATGAAGGGAAAATCAAAGTATTTTACTAGGTTTCCCCCAAATGTCTGCTTTGGAACACTAATCTCATAAATAGCTCAATGAAAATAAGAGTTCCATAATGTGGAAAATAGCACATCCTATATCCCTCTTAGAGTTATGACACACACTTGAGCAAATTAACAGCTCTAAGAACTCCTACACAACTTTGGTTAACTCAGTATTTACCAGACTAATTTGACCAAATAACAACTATTCACAAATTCATGAAACATTCCATATTTTTATTAAATTTTAAATTTAAAAAAAAACCTATTCACCTACTATAGAATCACCATTCAGCTGGACATACTTTGGGAAGCTCTGCTTTAGACAAACCAGTTGAAATCGAGCTTCTGAAAAATCACTTCTCTCGTAGAAATAGGTTCTGTCTTGGCTCCTGACATATGCCCTGCTCTCTTGAATACTAGATTCTTCTCCCCATTTGCTATCTTCCTTCTTCTCTAAATCTTTTTATATTTTTCAAGTGCCAGTTTTGAGGTTGTCTTCTTAGAAGGGCAACCTGACTCCTTTAACCAGTTTAGGTACACCACACCATTAATTTCTTCTTTTTTTTTCCTACTTAGAATGAAATTTTTAAAGATTTCATCATCATTTTATTTTTAAGCACCACCCAAGGTCTCAAAAAGACACTGGAGTAAGCTCAAATTCATATCTCAGCTCTGTCATGTACTAACTTGGTGGCTTTGAATAGTTACTTAACTTCTCTGAATGTCCTCACATAAAAAAAATTAAAATACCTATTTCTTATAGGTACTTACTTCTTAAGATATAAATAATCAGTATTGTGGAGCACTTAGCACAGTAACTGAAACAGTACTCAATAAATGATAGCTTTTAATCATGTTAATGTTAAAATTAAGTGATTAAAAAATAAATAAATAAAATAAAATGATTAAAGAAGTTTATGGTTTATTAGGACATTCTTATTCATATATTCTTGGTCAGCAATCCTATATTTCTATTTTAAGTAAACAAGTAGGTTACTTCTTAGAAGGAAATTCTCTGAGCAAGATCACCAGTAGTCCAATACACAGAATGAATAAGAAAGATTTCAAATTATTTTTGTCAATGTCAAAGTTATATAATACTAGTAAGCATGATATAAGCATTAAACAATTTGTTGGTTGAGAGCCACCTTTAAAATCATAGAAACTTATCATGTTACATTCATGGGCCTATATTTCTGGAGTACCTGTTCTCAAACATTTCTGCTTCTTCAACTTCATTTATGCCAGGCTCGGTGGCTCAGCCTGTAAACAGGCCCCTTGGGAGGCTGAGGTGTGTGGAGTGCCTGAGCCCGCGGGTTCGAGACCCGCCTGGGCAACTTGGTGAGACGTCATCTCTACAATAAAACAAAAAATTAGCCGGGCGTAGTAGCGCGCGCCTGTAGTTCCAGCTACTTGGAAGGCTGAGGCGGAAGGATTGCCAGAGTCCAGTAGGTCGAGGCTGCGGTGGCTAGGAGCAGCCACTGCACTCCAGTCTGAGCGACAGAGTGAGACTCCAACTCAAAAAAAAAAAAAAAAAACTTGGTTTATTTTTAACCACTTTAAATAATAAAGTAAGTAAATAATAAAATGGAATATTCAGAAGAGTAGCAATTGAAAAGGAATACTCTCCCTCCTTCCTTATTCCCAATCCTACTCCTTCGGTTTCTAAAGCTTTATGAACTTTAGCAGTAATGAGTCAAGTTATTCTCCTTAGAATTTTGATTGGATGTGTATTATATGTAAATGTCATGGAAAATAAATATTCATAATACTGAATCTTCCCTTTTAGGACCATTATTTCTCTTCATGTTTTATGTATTTCAAAAAAATTTTCTTCATATATTTTTTTCTTAAGGATTTTGTGATTGAAATCTTTGTCCTAACCAACTGGCTATTCATGAGTTATCACTGGAATCTAAGGAAGATACTGATTTTTTTAATATATTTGTCTTGCATCTTTCTCATAAAACTTTTTTCTAGAATATAAGCTTCATGGGACAGGAATTTTTGTCGCTGATATATCCCTATATAACAGGAACTCAGTGGATGTTTTATGAATAAATTTACACAGTTTGGATTGTATTATTGTTTTCAATGATACATTCTCCATTGTCCCCACCTTTCTCTTTAAGAAGATTATACATTGTCACTCACTGCCATGTGACCTTCCATTCCTTCTGTAGATGTAATTCCACCTTATTTCTTAGGGTATGGCCATACTTTGGCCAAGGAACTGTGAGCAAATGTGATGTGTGCCACATCCAAATAGAAATTTTAGAAGGTATCACTATTTCTGCCAGTTCTTCTGCTCTTTCCCTCTGCCTCAAGAAAGGACATGTCCTCATCGATGCTATTCCTTCAGCTGTGTCCTGGAATGAGAAGACATGAGGATAGCTGCAGCTATCTGCAATCTGGAACAACACTAAAGTCTGGAATAGCACAGACCCAGCCAGGAGCAGAGGCACAGGTTTTTGCACTACCACAGTCAACCTATAATCCACTTATAAAATGAGCAAGAAATATAAATTTGTTTTAAGGTCACTGAAGTTTGTGGTTTGCTTAAATGAACATAAGTATGTCTCTTTGTACACATGAGCAAGAGTACCTCAGAACAGAATTACAGGGTCATCAAACATGTGAAACTTGACTTTTCAAGATGATGCCAAATTGTTTCCAAAGTAGCTATATCATTTGATACCCACAAAAAGAGAATATAAAAGATCCTATTGAGTCACTTCCTCTCCACTACTCCTTATCAAGCTTCTCAAGTTTTGCCTGTATGATATCTCATTGTGGTCTTGATTCACATTCCCCCCAATCACTAATGAATCTAACCATATGGTGACTGATCATATGTATTTCTTCTGAAAAATGTCTATTTGTGACCTTTGTCCGTTTTCTGTAATTGCTTGTATTTTTCTTGTTGATCTCTAACAGTTCTTTATATATTTTTTTACTAGTACATTCTACATTAGATGCATTGCAAATACTTTTTCCTACTTTGTAACAACCTGCCTTTTGATTTCTTAATAAAAAGCTATTGTGATTTCTCTTTAATATTCTAGTTCTTGCTCAGTGGTAGTTTCAGGATAATATTCGTGTATTTCATTGAATAAGGCACTATTAAAATCAGACTTTTCCTATTTTAGAGTTTCAACGAAAGTCCCAAAGTATAAAAGAATCAATGCCACATACTCTCATGTTCTAAAGCAAGGTGCTATCATCTGTGTAAAACTTGAAAGAAATAGTCCAAAACCTCTAGGATTACAAAAGAAGGCTAAGAATTCATTAGGAAACTATTAGAGAAAAAGAATTTCCTTGGACAGAGTTGGTAGTGTGTTGGGTAGTTACCTTTCTTTCCACATAGGTGTAGACATCTTTCTAAATGACCTGAACTCAGCAGAGTACAAGCAGGAAACAATTTTATTAGTTCTCGTCATTGTCCCAAAATCTCTTCTGTATAAGCATTCTTCTCTGATCCTGGATGAAATCTAAGGCAGATATTACAGATTTTCTATTCTCTCTCAGCAAATCATAAATAATCTTGTTTTCCGCCGGACTCGGTGGCTCAGCCTGTAATCCCTGCCTTTGGGAGGCTGAGGTAAGTAGATTGCCTGAGCCCCGGGGTTCGAGACCCGCCTGGGCAGCGAGAACTCATCTCTACAATAAATCAAAAAATCAGCTGGGCATGGTAGCGCGTGCCTGTAATTCCAGCTACTCGGAAGGCTGAGGCGGAAGGATCGCCGGAGCCCAGCAGGTCGAGGCTTTGGTGGCCGCTCCCGGCCACCGCACTCCAGTCTGGGCGACAGAGTGAGACCCCGACTCAAAAAAAAAAAAATCATCATCATCATCTTGTTTTCCAGGTATTTAACAACAGGCAGCACAAGCCTGTTATCCCTGAGAAGGGAAGCTCATGATAAGGTAAGTCCACCACCGTCCAAGCTCTCTGACAAAAGACAATTTCCAACCACAGCACAGCAAGTTGGAGTGCAAGCAGAGTACAGTGACCTCAGTTAATCAGAGTTGTGGGCAGCACAGGAATCTGAAGTCTGTGGGGCAGAACACCAGAGAGAAGGAAGTAGTAGAAGAAGACTGTGATTGGGACTTGAACTGAGTATACACATGATGAGACTGTAAGTTTGACAGAATGACCACTACAGGGGTGAGAACAGAACAGATACCAGAAGTCAAGCAGACTGGCCAGTGTTGAAGGTCTGGCCCAGTTGGGGTGGAAAGATCTCATTAACACCTTGTAAACACCCTGGAGAAAGGCTACTCCCTTCAGAGTAAGGCCTACTGTACACCTACCTCACAAGGCATAAAACCAAGCCCTGACGAGCTCTATAGGAAGAGAGAATCTAGGAATTGAGACACATCAAGCCATCAGAGTTTAAGAAATACAATCATACCTCCATATCCCTTGGTGGGGGGTGGGATTGGTTCCATGAATGCTCAATTCCCTTATATAAAATGGTGTAATATTCACAACGCCCAAACCAAAAACTATTTGTACCTCCTAAAGCTATTGAAATTTTAAATTACACACACACACACACACACACACACACACACACACACACACACACACACACAAGAAATCCTTACCCAGTAACAACACCAAAGCCAGTTAATATGTAAGAGCTCCTCAAGTGAGGGGAAGGCTAATGCCTTTAAGAACCCTATAACACAGTCCGAGGAATGTTTTTCCACAGGTCTTTCCCAGAGGAACATATAGTCATTTACCAGTGTCCTCTGAAGTATGGAAAAATCCCAGATTATCTGGGAGCTCAATTTTAATGTCTTTAATTTTCTCAAATGTTACCTTGGAGCTAATACTTTATTGTAATATCTATGAAAACTCTTTCCCTACACGAAAGTTATGAAGACATGTTGCTATATTATTTTTTTTAATATTTTAGAAGAGATGAGTACATATGAATAACCAATTGCTCTTTTTTGTTGTTGTTATTTTGAGTTGGAGTCTCACTCTGTCACCCAGACTGGAGTGCAGTGGCCGCTCCC
>NW_007113174.1:291002-294984 GCF_000164805.1 Carlito syrichta | reverse complement strand
CAATCCACTCATCTCAGCCTCCCAAAGGCGCGGGATTACAGGCTGAGCCATCGAGCCCAGCTACCAATTGCTCTTAAAACACTCATTAAGTATTTTCCTTTTAAAAAAAACAAAAATGGTGTACTATTTGCACATAACCCATGCATATCCTCTTGTATACTTTAAATCATCTCTAGATTACCTAATACCCTAATACAATGTAACTTATGCAAATATTTATATTTTTATTAGTATTTATTTTCATTTTATAGTTTTTTGTTAATATTTTCTATCTGCGGTTGGTTGAATCTGCTGTTGCCAAACCTACAGATATGGAGGGCTGCCTGTACCTTGAACTTCCCACAGATCTGCCCTTAAAGAACATCAAGCCGTCACAAGTTCATGATCAGCCAGTAATTAAACTTGATGTTTTCAGTCTTTTATTTTAGATTTTCTGAAGGGCATACAAAACTGTCTCAATGTGGCTTTAATTTCCCTGATGCTTAATGATGCTAAACAATTTCTCATGTTCTTATTGGATCATTTATACATCCTTTTCTTTGTGATGTGTCTCTACAAATATTTGTCCATCTTTAATATTTGCATTATCTTATTATTGAATTAGAAGAGCTCATTAAATAATCTGGATATAACTTTTTGTTTTGAGTCAAAGTCTTACTCTGTCACCCAATCTGGAGTACAGTGGCATGCTCACAGTCACTGCAGCCTCAACCTGCTGGACTCAGGCTTCTGTCTCAGCCTTCCAGGTAGCTGGAACCACAGACACGAGCCACCATGACCAACTAATTTTTTTATTTATTGTAGGTTTCACCAAATTGTCCAGGCTGGTCTAGAATCCCTGGACTCAGACAATTCTCTCACCTTCACCTTCCAAAGTTCTAGGATTATAGGCATGAACCACTGTGTCCAGCCTGGATATAAATATTTTTCATCAGCTATATGTATTGTGAATTTTCTCCCAGTCTGAGACTGTCCTTTCCATTTTCTTAACAGTTGTCTTTTGAAGACCAGGTTTTACTAATTTATATTTTTTCTCTTATGGTTAGTACTTTGTATGACTTAAAGAAATCTTCGCCTACCCCAAAGACATAAGGATTTTCTCCTGTTTTTCCCTTCTGCAAGTTTTATAGTTTTAGCTTTTACATTTAGGTCTAAGACCCACATCATGTTAATTTTTGTGTATCATATGAGATAGAGGTGGGAATTCCTTTTTTTCCAAATCGATAAACAATTACTTCACATAAAGTGATGAAGCTTACCAATTGCACAATTACTTTAGCATTTTTATTGAAAATCATTTCACAATATATTAGCAGTTCTATTTCTGAACTGTTCATTATGGCCTATACAGTGCATCTACTATTTTTGCCAATACTACACTATCTTAACATCTATAGCTTTTTGTCAATCTCAGAATCAGACAGTAAAGTATTTTCAACTTTTTTTCATTTTCAAATTTGTTTTGGTTATCTGAGGTCCTCTGCTTTTTCATATAAATTTTAAATCTGCTTATCAACGTCTACGAAAAATAAATCTGGGATTCAATTGAAAATGCAAATGAATCTATAAATCAATTTAAGCAGAACAGATATTTCTGAATTTTCCAATCCAGAAATATGGTATATCTCCATTTATTTTTAATCTCTTTTATTTCTTTAACTATGTTCTATACTTTTTTTTTTTTTTGAAAGCAAGATTTATTGAGGACAGAAAAGCTCCCACAGCAGGAGGGACCCAAAAGGGTTGTCTTTTTATTTTTAATATACTTTTCAATGTGGAAGTTTTATTCATCTTTTGCTAAATTCATTTTTAATGATTTTTTAATGCCATTGTAAGTAGCATTTTTAAACATTTATTTTCCAATTTTTTGTTTCTAGTACACAGAAACAACTAATTTGTGTGTAATTACCTTGTATTCTGTAACTTTGTAAATTCACTGGCTGATTCTAAGTAGGTATGTGGTGTGTGTGTGTGTGTGTGTGTGTGTGTGTGTGTGTGTGTGTATCTTTAGTTTATTACATATACAATAATATGTAAATAAGCTAAGTTTACATTTTGTGGATAGTAAAAGTTTTACATTTTCATTTCCTATCTAAATGCCTTTTATTTCTTTCTCGTGCCTTCTTGCAGTTGATAGTATTTCCCATACAAAATGAAAAGAATTAGTAAGTGGGATATCCTTGCTTTGCTCTCAATTTTAGAAAGAAAACATTTGGTCTTTCACATTAAATATATAATGTTAATTTTAAGTAGTTTGTAGATGTCCTTTATCAGTTTAAGGACGTTTCATTCTATTCCTAGATGACGGAAGGTTTTCATCATGAAGGGTATTGAATTTTGACAAATGCTTTTTCTGTATCTATTGAGATGATCATAAGGTTTTTCTTCCTGACTCTATGTGGATTTATTTTTAATGTTGAACTAATCTTATATTCCTGGGATAAACTCCGCTTAGTCATGATAAGTTATCCATTTTATATATTTCTAGATTCCATTTGCTCATATTATTTTAGTATTTTTGCATCTATGTTAGTGAGGGATACTAGTTGTAATTTTCTCTTTCTGTAATGTCTTTGTCAAGTCTCATTAAATGGGCTAGGAAGCATTTTTCTACTTCTATTTTCAGAAAGAGTTTGTAATATTGGTATTATTTCTCTCTTAAACATTTCACCAGGCCAGGCATAGTGGCTCATGCTGACAATCTCAGCACTTTGAGAGGCCAAGACAGGAGGACTGCTTGAGCCCAGGAGTTTGAGACCAGCCTAGGCAGCATAGCAAGACCTTGTCCCGACCAAAAAAATTTTTTAAATTGACTGGCTCGGTAGCACAAGCCTGTAGTACTACCTACGCAGGAGGTTGAAGCAGAAAAAATCTCCTGAACCCAAAGACACTGAGGCTGGAGTAAGCTGTGATTATGCCACTGCACTCCAGCCTGGGCGACGGAGTGAGACCCTGACTCAAACAAAAATTTCACCTGCGAATCCATCTAAGCTGAAAGTTTTCTTTGTGAAAATTTTTTTATTATGAATTCAAATTCTTTAATAGATATCCAGCTGCTCATATTTTCTATTTCCTCTTCTTTTGAGTAAGCTACAGTTTTCAAGTCATATGTTTATTCATCTATATTATTAAATTATTGCTATAAATTTGTTTATAATATTCCTTTATGTTCCTATTAATATCTCTGGGATCTGAAAGTCTCTTTTTTTGTGGAAAATATTCAATTAATGAAAGTCTCTTTTAAAAAACTGTTTCTGGGCCAGGCACATTTAAAAAACTGTTTCTGGGCCAGGCTCATGCCAGTAATTCCAGCCCTTTAGGAGGCCAAGATAGGTGATTCGCTTGAACCCAGGAGCTCAAGACCAGCCTGGGCAACATAGCGAGAACCTGTCTCTGAAAAAAATCATAATTGAAAAGAAAAGTTTCTGGATTCAGAAAACAGTGGTGGTAACCCAATAACCCTCCCCCAAAAAACAACGTAAAACACAATGAACCCATGCTTTCTGCACTGCTAAGAAGGAAGGCATATGTAGAAGGAAAAAAGAAATTCCAGTAACACTTCCACCATCAGTCTACTGCTACTACCATAAACCTGAGGGTGTAGAAAGTGGGGAAAGGAAGGCTGATAAGATAGTGTGAAAGAGAACAGAAGCAGAAAACTTGATGGAAAGCACAGACATAATCACCCCTAAGAGGAAAAAGTGAAATAATAAATGCAAAAATCCTCTACATGAGTTGGGACCTATGAGTTCATAACTCTGGCTACAGGAAAGAAGCTTAAAAGTATGCAAAACTGGAAGTGGCAGCCTCAGAGAGGACTAATTCTTGGAGGAATTCACTAGAAAAAAAGAGACAGAGGTTTGTTTATTATAGATAAATGATCAGAATCAATTCTGCAGCTATTTTGGATATATTATAAGATTGCATGGGACAGGGCACAGTGGCTCATGCCAGTAATTCCAGCATTTTTTTTTTTTTTTTT
>NW_007113174.1:273899-290917 GCF_000164805.1 Carlito syrichta | reverse complement strand
CACCGCAGCCTCGACCTGCTGGGCTCCGGCAATCCTTCCACCTCAGCCTTCCCAGTAGCTGGAATTACAGGCATGAATTCTAGTATTTTGAGAGGCTGAGGCATGAGGATTGCTTGAGTCCAGGAGTTTGAGACCAGCCTAGGCAACATAGGAAAACCTTGTCTCTACAAAAAAAAAAATCAGAAAAGTATCCAGGTATGATGGTGTGCACCTGAACTCCTAGCTACTTGGGAAGCTGAAGCAGAAAAATCACCTGAGTCCAGGAGGTCGAGACTGCGATGAGCCGTTATCATGCCAGTATGCTCCATTCTGGGCAATAGAATGAAACCCCAAGTCACACATACAAAAAAATGAATGAACAAATGAATATCTGGCCCAATATTATTGAGAGCCAGAGACCCACTTTGAAAGAAGGAACATATAAATAGGGAATAGGAGATGGCAAGAAAGAATCATGTGGGTATGGACTACAGTTGGGGATACTGGTATGAACACATGGTTTCTAAATTATATATGCACATACATGCATATGTACATTTATGTGCTCATGTCATGTATTTATATTTGTATGTATGTGATCTCCTAGGTTTGTCCCTGAAAGGACCTAGAAGCAAAGATACCACAGTAACATGATCACACCTAGCACCCAGATCTTGGTCTCCAATGCCATTTCCCATTAAAAGAAACCAGAGTTCCTCAGAGAAACAGCTTATTCCATGACTGCAGGAAAATAGGTATCAGATGAGGCTGAACTATCTTACTATGCTAGAAAGAAAAGAAATGCTTTTTTTAAAAAAAAAAAAAAAAAGAGTGTCACAAGGACACAGGGAACAGCTTGAAAAGGCTTCCATCAGCCAAATCTAAGATAATTTAAGCACCAAAAGTATTAGATTCAGTACTAAATTATAGACTAATGGGAAAAAATAGAAATGCATGAGTCTATACTAATAATAAATACCTACTGTGTACAGTAGAATACTGAGGACCAATTGGCAAATGTGAAGAAAGAGCTAGTTTGAATACTATAATTTTGTAACCATCATAGTAAGGATTGTATCAGGCAAGAATCATCAATAAGTGATAAATTCTAAGGGAAATTTTTATGAAAAGCAGTATGTTTCTATTACTTACTAGTTGCAAGAGGGAAAAACATCAGTAATTACACAGTGGAGAAACCAGGCAACACCTTAACCAGCAGATGAGAATTAACCATCAATGAGAATGCCCTGTGTGATAATGTGAGAAGAATGCAATATCACCTATTCTTGGCAGTATTTGGGCCAAGAATGTATCATTTTGATTTAGTCACAAGGAAGTCAGAGACAACCAAAATGAGGAATGTTTGATTTTTTTAATGGTAGGGGAGACTATACTCTTCAAAAATGTCAATATTATAAAAGACAAAGGTGGAGAAAATTTTCCAGATTAAAAGATGCTGAAGAGAAATGACAACTAAATGCAATGCCTGTCCCTAGAGCAGATCCTATAATTGTTAGGATAAAAATGCTACAAACCATATTATTATAGTATTAGATCAACTAGAAAAATTTGGATGGTAGTGTAGATAAAAATAACAAATCAATGTAATTTTATGAAATTTATTACTATACTGTGGTTATGTAAGAATATTCATATTCTTAAGAGACACATGCTGAAGTATTTAACACTATGATGTATATAACATACTTTCTAATGGTTCAGAAAAAAATCTGTATACATGAGAGAAAGGAGGAGAAGGAGACAGGGCAAGAATGAGGCCAAGAGAAAACAAGGGAAAGAGAAAGACAGGAAGAAAATGATAAAACAAATAAGGTAAAAAGGATTAACAATAAGCAAACCTAGGTAAGGGGCATAAAGGTACTTCCTACATTATTTTTACCTCAGAGGAAAAGTACTGTAATCACTTATCAGGCTGTCAGTAGTGTCTACAGTGACATAATAACATAAATTCTTATGTCAGTTAGGGAAAAGGCCAAACTGCTATAACAAAGATATCCCAAACTACAATGGCTTAAATTTAATAATTTGTACTTTGCTAATTATAAAGACAGTTCCTTCTCTTAACCCTTCTCACACTTCTATAAGCAATTTCCTGCTTTAAAGTCCCTTTATTTGAATCATCGGTCATGAATTTATTTCTTGTTTCTAATCTATAACTGATGCAGTACTTTGGGATTTGCAGGGATTTGGAGACTGGTTTGCTTACATATTTGATGAATGCACAGATAACGTCCCTGAAGGGAAAAAGTAAAACAATTAAAATACAGGAAATGCAATGGAATCACAATTATTCAAATTATCACTGGTGCAGTGTGGAATGGAGTGCTGGTGAGGGGAAAGCCTTGAGATACATGACTATTACACTTAATTTTTTTTATAACAATAGCAATAACAAAGACTGATGAGTGGACTCTCATTAAACACTTACAAAATAAGAGAGATTGAGGCCGGGCTCGGTGGCTCAGCCTGTAATCCCAGCACTTTGGGAGGCTGAGGTGAGTGGAATGCCTGAGCCCACAGGTTCAAGACCCACCCGGGCAACTTGGCAAGACCTCATCTCTACAATAAATCAAAAAAATCAGCTGGGCGTGGTAGCACGTGCCTGTAATTCCAGCTACTTGGAAGGCTGAGGTGGAAGAATCGCAGGAGCCCAGTGGGTCAAGGGTGCGGTGGCTGGGAGCGTGCCTCTGAACTCCAGTCTGGGCAACGGAGTGAGACTCCAACTCAAAAAAAAAAAAAGAGTGAGAGAGAGAGAGATTGAGACCTTAAGCTCTCAAATTAAAGTCCAGATAGAGAACCCGATAGTTTCTCTGATGACCATTTAACAGAATAGCACTGCACAAAAAAAAAAAAAAAAAAAGGAAATACACAAACCTTCTGGGGTTCATTAATCCCTGAGAATTAGCTAAATCCCACATGAGGCACCGGTAAAAATGGGATTTATTGAATTCCAGTTATAAGTGAAAACTTGGCCCAGGTCATTCTCACAATAAGTCCAGTGGGTACACAAACCCATCCTGCTAGTATTTTCCCACTTGTTAAATGCACAGTTGGAACAAACTTATTCATCAACTGGCAGAATCCCTACATTAGCTTCCTGTCTAATAAAGGCTGTTGTGTAACCTACTATAAGAAAGGCTAACTGGAATCTCCAACCCCACCAAAATAGTACACCAAAATCAATACTCATCCCTAAGAGAATTGCAGAGATTAGTGACACTATCAAAGACTTGAAAGATGCAATGATGATGCATTCTTATTCAATATCCTGTTTGGCCTCTGAAAGATTCAGATGGATCTTGGATAATGATTATGGATTATCACACACTTAGGAGAGATCCCAGTCACAGCTGCTATTTAAAAATATGATATATTTACCGGAAAAAGTCAACACAACCATGAAACCTTATGCAAATCTATTAACCTGGCAGTTATACTTTTTAAAATTCAAATTAATAAAGACAATCAGAAGTAGCTCCCTTTGCCCATCAAAAATAGCTGTATACCTTCGCCCTCTTGCTTCAGAGCTATTTCAATTCTCCTGCTCAGGGACTACACTCAGGAAACTTTATTATTTGATATCCCAAGGAACATAATGATGGCTCACTACATTAATGACATTATTACTATACTTGATAAGCAAGAAGAACCAAGTAACACTATAAAAACCCAGGAGCTGTGAAGTTTCCAAAAAAGTCGGGGCATGCAAGAATATTCCTTTTGAGAAAAGATGTTGCTTCACCTTAAACTGCCTAAAACAAAAAAATGCACAAAACCTAAAGAAGCCTTTTGAATTGTGGAAGCAACCCACAGCACATTCAAGCTGAGATACTAGTTTTAGATGCAGCCTAGGGTAAGAGAGGGCTCTGCAGCTGATAAAGGTTGCAATGTAAGCTGACCTGCTTTATGTCCCAGCAGATCCAATGCAATTTGAAGTATCTATGGCAGACAGGTCTACTGTATATAAGCCCCAAAAGGAGAGTTCCTACAAAAACCCTAAGTCTTCTGTGACAATTATTCTCCATTTGAGAAGCAGCTCTTAGTTCCACTATGCCATGGTACAGACTGAACATCTAGCTATGATACAAAGTGACTACATGCCCAGAGTTGCCCATCAAAAAGTGGGTTACCTGATCCACTGAGTCACAAAACTGAGTATATGAAGCAACATTTCATCATTAAATAGAAATAAAATATATGAATAAAAAAGGCATACATTGAATTAGCAAGTGGCTCAAACTCCCATAGTAACTAACCCTGCTGCTTCACTGACTCTTCCATGACACATGAGGAGTCCTCTGTGATCAATAAACAGAAGAAGAAAACACATAGACCTGTTTTATAGATGGGTCTACATGAAATGCTGGCACCTGTGGTCAGCTGCAATATCAGTTTCCCACTCAGGGGTGTTCTTGAAAACTGTAACAAAGGGAAATTTTCCAGTGACTTTAATTTTAAGCAACATACTTCACTGGAAATGCACAATGATCTGAGATTCAGATTTACACTGATACATAAGCAGTGGCTACTGGGTTGGGGTCAGGGAACTGGAAAGAACAAGACTAAAATATTGGTTTAAAAGGAGATCACAGGCCAGGCTCGGTGGCTCAGCCTGTAATCACAGCACTTTGGGAGGCCAAGGAAAGTGGATTGCCAGAGCCCGCGGGTTCAAGACCAGCCCGGGCAACATGGTGAGACGTCGTCATCTCTACAATAAACCAAAAATTAACCGGGCTTGGTAGCACGCACCTGTAGTTCCAGCTACTTGGAAGGCTGAGGCAGAAGGATCGCCAGAGCCCAGCAGGTTGATGCGGGGGTGGCAGTGAGCATGCCACTGCACTCCAGTCTGGGCTGTCACTGAGATTCCAACTCAAATCAAAAAAAAAAAAAAAAAAGGAGGTCATGAAGGAAATATGTGAAAGGACTTCTCAGCCGGGCTCGATGGCTCAGCCTGTAATCCCGCACCTTTGGGAGGCTGAGGTGAGTGGACTGCCTGAGCTCGCGGGTTCGAGACCCACCTGGGCAGCGAGACCTCATCTCTACAATAAATCAAAAAATCAGCCGGGTGTGGTAGCGCATGCCTGTAATTCCGGCTACTCGGAAGGCTGAGGCGGAAGGATCGCCGGAGACCAGCAGGCGAGGCTGCAGTGGCCGGGAGCGGCCACTGCACTCCAGTTCAGGCGACAGAGTGAGATTCCAACTCAAAAAAAAAAAGAAAGGACTTCTCATAATGGATATACAATGTAATGATATTGGAGATTCTAGTTCCCAGAATCTAAGCAGAGATTTCTCCAGTTAAGAATCCATTGCACAGGAGCAATAGGCAGGTGAAGGGGTTAATATACTGAAGAATGGTTGATCCCTATTTCTAAAGGGAAACTGGGTAACTGCTTTACAACAGGAATAGGTAGACTATGTCTAAATCCCAGGAGATTCACTGAGCTGCCTTCTAGTATGGTACTCCTATGTCCAATAACAAAGTCGATGAGAAACTACAGCAACCCAACAAACACAGGCTCACTAAAGACTAAATATTTGGAGTATAAAGGTAAAGAATCTTGACCAGTCAAGGTACTGGAAAAACCAAGGAAAATATGAAATGGGTGGTAGAGAGAAGTTTTGATTTCAGTGTTAGCCTCTTAACTAGCTACATTGGTGGATGCTATTACAGTTAAGTATATTTTATATTAGTCAATTATTTCTCCCCATTCACCCCTTTTTCCTGCAGTCTTATATGAAGGGTAGTAGTGATGGCTACATGTAATTTTGGTTTCAAATGGGAAAGACTGAAATATCAACTGCAACAACATGGGCTCGGTGGCTCAGCCTATAATCCCAGCACTGGGAAGCCAAGGCGAGGACTGCCTGAGCCCATGGGTTCAAGACCAACCAAGGCAACTTGGCAAGACCTTGCCTCTATAATAAATCAAAAATTAGCTGGGTGTGGTAGTATGTGCCTGTACTGTATGTAGTTCCTGCTACTTAGAAAGCTGAGGTGGGCCGGGCTCGGTGGCTCAGCCTGTAATCCAGCGCCTTGGAGGCTGAGGTGAGTGGATTGCCTGAGCCCATGGGTTTGAGACCCGCCTGGGCAACTTGGTGAGAGCTCATCTCTACAATAAATCAAAAAATTAGCCGGGTGTGGTAGCGTACGCCTGTAATTCCAGCTACTTGGAAGGCTGAGGCGGAAGGATTGCCGGAGCCCAGCAGGTCGAGGCTGCGGTGACCGGGAGCAGCCACTGCACTCCAGTCTGGATGACAGAGTGAGACTACAACTCAAAAAAAAAAAAAAAAAAGAAAGCTGAGGCGGAAGGATTGTCGGAGCACAGCAGGTCAACACTGGGGTGGCCATGAGTGTGCCACTGCACTCCAGCCTGGGCAACAGAGGGTGATTACCAACTCAAAAAAAAAAAGCCAAAAGCAACAAGAGAACTGATGGGACTTTGTGTTTCCCGTTTGGGGATGAGACGTTTTCATCTGAATGAAGAGTAAGAAGAGGGACCTTTTTCCATGGCCTCAGCTCTTAAGAAGACCTCAAAATAATACCATTTTGTTGTCCCGTGCCTTTACCCTAGAAATGGTAACAGCTTCTACTGATGATAATCTTTGCATGCTTCACTATATGTTCCCTTAACCCTGCCTATATTCTATCAGTGATCCCTTCACTAAAATCTCTTTAAATTATCTGGGATAAATTCTATTTCTTGCTGTAATACTGACTGATACAAATGTACATGTGGAAATTAGAAAAATCATGTGCCGATGTAGTATAAATAAATAAGGATGATTAATTTCTAATACTTATTACATGAAACCTACAGAGCAAACTTTCTCATAGCATAATCTGAAGAATTCCTGTGGCTCCTACATACAAATTATTTGGGATACTTAAAAAACACAGATTCCTAGGATCCACCCCAAACTTCCTAAATCTGAATTTCTGGAAGTGAGGAAGAAGAAACAATACTTTTAGTAAACCTTCCCAGAAAAGCCTTAGCACACTAAGGTTTAAAAATCAGTGTCCTAGCCGGGCTCAGTGGCTCAGCCTGTAATCCCATGCTTTGGGAGGCTGAGGTGAGTGGATTACCTAAGCCCGTGGGTTCGAGAGCCGCCTGGGCAATTTGGCGAGACCTCATCTCTACAATAAATCAAAAATTAGCCGGGCATGGTAGCACGCGCCTGTAGTTCCAGCTACTCAGAAGGCTGAGGCGGAAGGATTACCGGAGCATAGCAGGTCAAGGCTGCAGTGGCCGCTCCCGGGTGACAGAGTGAGACCTTAACCCAAAAAAAAAAAAAAAAGAATCAGTGTTCTAGAGCAGTGGTTCTCAAAGTGTGGTTCCCCACACCAGCAATATCAGCATTACCTTGGAACTTGTTGGAAATGTTAATTCTTGTGCTCAACTCCAGTCCTACTGAATCAGAAACTCTGATAATAAGACCCAGCAATGTGTGTTGTCATAAACCTTCCAGGTAATTCTAGTGGACACTAAAGTTTAAGAACCACTATTCTAGAGTTTCTTCTCTTCTATAGCAAACATGAAGTTTTTGTCAGTCAGCTTCTATTCCCAAATTCTATATGATTCAAATAAGACTACCTTACCAACTCTTCCACCTCCCAAAGAGCTGAGGACTTAACCAAGGCCTCACCCACAGAGTATACCATCCTCTGACATTAGTGATAGGCTCAAAAATGAGCATAAGATCCAACCTGGGCCACTCAGAACCCTTGGCAGGTCCTTGTTGGTCAGAATTATTGGGAAGACTCTTGTTTTCCATTGGCATTTCTAAGCTGGAGACTGACAATGGGTAAAAGGAACCAAGCACAGTACTCAGTGATTCATAGACATTATCTCAGACACTCTTCATCCAGATAGATGAAGTTTTGAATGACAATGGGAGAGCCATGTGAAACGGCTTATATGCTTTTACTCAATAGAACCTGGCTTCCTGACTAGAAACAGAAAAGTGGAATCTGAGATTATTAACATTTCTTAAACACTGGTTAAAATGCTCTTATAGAAGTGTGTAGACAAGCAGAGTGTTCATCTCCTTTCCCTCCAAAAATAATATTAGAACAATAGTAATCCCAAGATCTGCCAAAATTAAAAATGTTCCCATTCTCTAAACAAAACCAATCCTACTGACAGTAATGAAAATGAAATTGTAGGAAACTAAGAGACAGAACCCTGTCAAAGGCTGGCACTTTCCTTATAGTCACAATTAAGTATTATGCCAAGTTCTCAGATATTACTTGCCCTAATGCCAACCATGTACCTGAAGGTGGAATTACTCAACTGTCTGAAAACTCACTGAGTCTTCAGAGGTGAAATAACTCACTCAACTATGGGGGCAGACAATCAAGCTTTTTACCCATATTTATAGTAAAGCTCCTGTAAATCATGGCCAGGCAACTATTCTGACCTCCTTTTCTATTTCACTCAGGACAGAAATTAAGAGCCTGTGAAGACAGTCAACCACATATTCTTTTACCTGACAAGTGACTCAGATGATAAGTTTCTCCCTAATATTTTACGTAAACATTATATCAAGAAAGCAGGTACGATTTCTTGTTTCAAGATGGCAAATTAAAGACTCTGCACCCTGTTCTCTTAAAAAACAAAATAAAACAAAAAACTGCTCCAAAGTTAACAAGGAGTAAAAGAAACAAACATGAACTCCTTCAAAGAAATCAGAATACAAATAGTAAGCATAATCACAATCTGTGAAGTTGTAAAGTGAATAGAGGAAAGACAAACAACACAGAAAAGCAAAGCAAGATCAAACAACACAGAAAAGCAAAGCAAGATCAACTCTAAATGCCTAGAAAAGAGTATATTGATTCACCCCCACAGAATTCTGAAGAGGTTCAGGAAATAAAAGCAATAGGTACCACAGAAAGTGGGATGAGGTGGGATCTGGAAAGGGAAGTTGTTTAAAAGTCATGGGAAGCACCAGTTAGATATCCAGGATCTACTAATAGGAAAAAAAAAAACAGGAAGGTAAACTAAGCAAAAGACTCCAGATTACAGGAACACCAAGCATAGAGAAGCAAGAATGGGGCAGGCACATGAAAATACATGAAGAAAAAGTCTTCATCCTGAGTAGTCAAACCAACATTCAATAGTCAACCCTTCTCCACCCAGGTCCAGAATCCCTACAATCATACTCATGGTCCCTAGACAAAAGTAAAAGAAACCTCTAGAGAAAGAAAATCACCTCAGGAGAGGAGATATATAACTATTGATATTTGAGTCCCCAATAAAACAGCCAAGTATCCCCCTAACTGTCCTAAAGGAAAGTCAGTCAACCAGTTGACAAACTCTGACCCATGGCTCCAAAAACACACAGCTTGCAGTCAGCTTTTGCTGTATGACTGCCAAATACAAACTGATGGCCAAGAAGTAGATGAAAAGATGTTCAACATCATTAGACATCAGAGAAATGCAAATCAAAACCATCAGATACCACCACACATCTACTATGATTGCTATTAACAAAAAGATAGACAATAACAAGTGTTGACAAGGGTGTGGAAAACCTCATTCTTATGTGGAATACTCATGTATTAACAATGAGACTGTAAAATGATGCAACAACTTTGGAAAACATTTTGGCAGTTCCTCAAAAGATTAAACAAAGAGTTACCATGTGACCCTGCTATTCCACTCCCAGATATATACCCAAGAGAAATGAAAACTTATATCCAAAAAAAAACTTGCATGTGAATGCTCATAACAGCATTATTCACAATACCCAAAAATGAAACAACCTAAATGTCCATCAACTGACGAACAGATAAATGTGTTCTTATCCATATAAAGAAATACTATTCTGTAATAAAAAGGAATGAAGTTCTAACACATGCTGCAACATAAATAAAACTTGAAAACATTATGCAAAGTAAAAGTAGTCCATCATAAAATACTTCATATTATATTATTCCATTTATGTGAAATGTCTAAAATATGTAAAACTCTATAGAAACAAAAAGTAGATTAGTCATTGTCTAAGACTAGAGAGCTTAGGAGGAATGGGGAGTGACTATTAATGGGTACAGAGTTTATTTTGAGGTGGTGAAAATGTTCTAAAATTGATGTAATGATGGCAGCACAACACTGTGAACATACTAAAAGCCACTGAATTATATAAATAGGTGAACTGTATGGTATGTGACTTATATCTCAATAAAGTCGTTTTTGAAGGGGGGTGGGGAAAGAGAAAGAGAGAGAGAATGAGAACCAGCAAGACAGTCAGCTAAGGATAGCCAATAACCCACTCTCTACTTTCCTACCCACTTCCCATTTGTCATATGTTGACCTGTCTAGGAAGAACTATAGTGTTTAAAATGGGTACTAACTTGAGATCCAAGATGGTCACCATGGAGCAGCAGACAAGCACCGTTCTCTCAAGCAAGGCAAAGAGTAGGAACCAAGTCACCAGTAGATGGAGACGCCCTGAACACTTTTAAACAGGTGAAGCACCCTCCACTGAGCAAAAGATCTCTCTGAGCACATAGAGACCAGAAAATGACAGCAAATACGGGAATCTGGTCACCTCACCCTTCGCTGTGCACCAGGCTCAAACAGGAAGTGAAGCCCTGTCCGGTGAATGAGAGTGGGTGAGTATACCTAAGATGCCTTGGGTTCATTCATCCCCTCCCCATCATGCATGAGTCAGTGGTCCCACCCAGGAGGTGTCCTGGTCAGGGCACAGCAGCAAGCAATCAGATCCTAATCAAAAAAAAATTTAAAAAACCCGCACTGGGTCAGCAGCCATGAGCGCAGCTCCAGTGACTCCCAAGCAAAGTTGCCTGCAGCATGAACCTCACTGTCACCAGACCCATTTTCCTAGCCAGATCAGTTAGAATTATCTCCAAGGTCTGCATGCCTACAGAGCGGATCCCCTCTCCGCATCCTCATGGCAGGGAAGTTGCTCTTTTCCTTTTTTTTTTTAAGAGATGGGGTCTTACTATGTTGCCCAGACTAGTCTTGAACTCCTGGGCTCAAGCAATCCTCCTGCCTCGCCTCCCAAAGTGCTGGCCTTACAGGTGTGCACCACCGTGCCCAGCCCTGGAAATCACCCTTGCCAGGCATGATGGCTCACGCCTGTAATCCTAATACTTTGGGAGGTGGAGGCAAGAGGATTGCCAGAGTCCAGGGTCTTGAGACCAGTCTGGGTAATTTGGTGAGACCTTGTCTCTACAATAAATCAAAAAATTAGCCAGGTGTGATGGTGCTTGCCTGTGGTTTCAGCTACCCGGATGGCTGAGGTAGAAGGATCGCCTGAACACAGCAGGTCGAGGCTGCAGTGGCCATGAGAGTGCCACTGCGCGACAGCCTGGGTGACAGAGTGAAACTTCTACTCATAAAAAGAAAAGAAAAGAAAAAGAAATCATTATTTATCAAGATCAGAGTGTGAACTTGCAAAGAGAGGCAGCAATATGAAAAATACCCGAAAGTGGGAAGGCTTCTGGGCTACAAACTGCAGAGAGCAGATGAGGGCCCATTCCCCACCCACTCTCCACAGAGTGCTAGCAGCAGGGACTGCTACAGTTGAGAAACCTGCCACAGAGTGGAGCAAGGAGCAGAATCACTCTCTCACTGAGTGATTCATATTGAATCACAGAAAGGGCCCTAGAACAGAGGGTCAGTGACTAGCTTCAGAGCAACAAAACAAAAAGAATTACAGGGAGGGAAGAGAGGCCTGTCACAAATGAGAAAAAATCCATTAAAAAATATAGCCAGCCAGACTGGGCCCGGTGGCTCAGCCTGTAATCCCAGCATTTTGGGAGGCCGAAATAAGTGGATTGCCTGCGCCAGTGGATTCAAAACCAGCCCGGGCAACTTGGCGAGACTTCGTCTTTGCAATAAATAAAAAATTAGCTGGGCATGGTAGTGCACGCCTGTAGCTCTGGCTGCTTAGAAGGCTGAGGTGGAAGGATTGTCTAAGCCCAGCAGGTCCACGCTGGGGCGGCCATGAGCATGTACTCCAGACTGGGTGATGGAGTGAGACTCCAACTCAAAAAAAAAAAAAAAAGACAACCTTAGAGTACTAAACAGCGCTCAAAAAAGTAGCTACTGGAGCACAAACAATGGAAACCCCTCCATGCCCAAAATGACAGTCAAAGAAATCAAACTGGATGGCTAAAATGAACATAGAGAACCAAGAGAAACTAGAGGTAAAACTCACAAAAGTTGTACAGGAAGTAAAAGTGGAGTTGGCCCATTTCAAAAAAGCCTATTCTGAAGAATGAAGAATTCCATCCTGGAAATAAAAAACAAAGTAATAAGCATAGGGAGCAGGATCAACCAAGTAGAAGAAAGAACTCAGAGCTTGAAGACCAAAACATGGAATTAAATCATTTAGTCAAAAACATAGGGGGAAAAAAGACTCAAAAAAAGAAGAAGCAAAGCCTCTGAGAGATGTGGGACTATGTCAGAAGCCAAATCTATGCCTGATTGGTTTCCCTGAAACAAAAAGGGAAAGTGAGAGCACCATGGAACCATCATTTCATGAAGTCATCCAAGAAAACTTCCCACATCTCACTAAAGAGGCAACCATTGAAGCACAAGAGATTCAGAGAACCCCTGCAGGGTATCATATGAGAAGACCAACCCCAAGACACATAGTATCCACCTCCACAAAGTAAGCATTAAAGAAAAAATCCTAAATTAGGCAGCAAGAGAGAAAAATCAGCCTACCTACTGGGAAAGACCCATCAGAATCACTCCAGATTTGTCTGCAGAAACACTACAAGCCAGAAGGAAGTCCAATCTTTAACTTTCTTAAAGATAAGCAATTCCAGCCAGGAATTTCCTACCCTGCCAAGCTAGACTTCAACAGTGACGGAAAATTAAAAACCTTCCCAGACATCCAATCCCTAAGAGAATATGCTGCCTCCAGACTAGCCCTTTAGGAGACACTTAAGAAAGTGTTGAACACAGAAAAAAAGAGTGATCATACCCATCACAAAAGTACAAACAAGGACAGGATCAACAGAGCATACAGAGCACTAACAAAAATGAAAATACACACATATACAAATATAAGAGTAAAAAGGAAGCAAAGCAACCCACTAGGTGCCCTATGACAGGGATAAACTGCCACATTTCAATAATCAACTTGAACATGAATAGACTAAATGCACCACTGAAGACCCATAGAGTGGTAAACTGGATAAAGAAGCATGACCCAACAATCTGCTGCCTCCAGGAAACTCATCTTCCACAGGCTCAAAGTTGGGGGGCTGGAAAATGGTCTTTCAGGAAAATGGAAAACAAAAAGAAAGCAAGAGTAGCTATTATGATATCAAACAAAGCTGACTTCAAACCATCAAAAGTTAAAAAGGACACAGAAGGACACCATATAATGATAAAAGGCTCAAATCACCAGTAAGAAACATCCATCATAAACATATATGCACCCAACACAGGAGCAGTGGGTTTTATAAAACAACTACTAAGCAAACTAAGAAAGGACACTGACTCTTACACAATAATAGTTGTAGGCCTAAATACCCCCACTAACAGCTTTAGATAGACCATCAAGGCAAAAAAACAACAACGAGATTCAGAACCTTAACTCAGCACTCAATCAAATGGATTTAACAGACATCTACAGAATACTCTACCCAAAATCTACAGAATATACATTCTCCTCATTGGCATATGAAAATATGAAACATACTCCAAGATCAATCTTGAACATAAATTCTTGAACATTACATTCTTGAACATAAATCAAGCATGAGCAAATTTCAAAAGATCAAAATAATACCATGCATCTTCTCAGATCACAGTGGAATAAAAATAAATACCGCCCTCAACAAGAACGCTTCAAAACACACAAAGACATGGACACTAAACAACATGCTGCCGAAGAACTTCTGAGTCAACATGGAAATCAAGATAGAAATAAAAAGATTCAGAAAAATTCGTAACACTGCATGCACAAATCAAAAAAACATAAAGATCACAAGTAGACAGCCTAATATCATACCAAAGAGAGTTGGAAAGGCAAGATCATCCAAATCCTAACTTCAGCAGAAGAATCCAGATCATCAAGATAAATTCACAATTGCAGGATACAGAAGACAAAACTACCATTAAAAGGATCAACAAGACAAAAAGCTGGTTCTTTGAAAGGATAAATAGGGCAGGCTCAGTGGCTCAGCCTATAATCCCAGCACTTTGGGAGTCCAAGGTGAGTGGATTGCTGGAGCCCGCAGGTTCAAGACCAGTCCAGGCAACTTGGTGAGATCTCATCTCTACAATAAAATAAAATAAAAAATATCTGGGCATGGTAGCACACTCCAGTAGTTCTAGCTACTTGGAAGGCTGAGGCAGAAGGATTGCTGGAGCCCAGCCCAGCAGGTCAACGCTGGGGTGGCTATAAGCATGCCACTGCACTCCAGCCTGGGTGACAGAGTGAGACTCCAACTAAAACAAACAAAAAAAGGATATATAAAATTGACAGACCCCTGACCAGATTGACTTTTTAAAAGATAGAGGAAGCCCAAATAAACACAATTAGAAATGCAAAAGGCGAAGTCAAAACTGACCCTGAAAAATGCAAAAGAAAAGTGATTACTATGAAAGCCTGTAGGCAAATAAACTAGAAAACCTAAAGGTTTGTGTGACTAACAACACACAACCTCCCAAGGTAGAAACAAGAAGAAATTGAAACTCTAAACAGACCAATAACAGTCCAAGAAATTGACTCAGTCATACGAAATCTCCTCGCCAAAAAAAGTACTAGACCAGATGGTTTCCCAGCTGAATTCTATAAGACGTACAAAGAGGAGTTGATACCAATCTTATTGAAAGTATTCCAGACAATCAAGAATGATGGAATGCTCCCCAATTCATTTTATGAAGCTAACATCATACTGGTACCCAAATCTGGCAAAGACCCAACAAAGAAAGAATTACAGGCCAATCCCCTTGATGAACATAGTTGCAAAAATTCTCAACAAAATTCTAACAAACCAGATTCAACAAACCATCTCAAGGATCATCCACCATGACCAAATGGGCTTTATTCCTGGGATGCAGGGCTGGTCCAACATTTGCAAGACCATAAACGTAATTCAGCACATTAAAAGATGTAAAGCCAGTCAGATCCAGTGGCTCATGCCTGTATCCCAACACTTTAGGAGGCAGTGGTGAGAGGATTGCTTGAACCCACGGATTTGAGACCAGCCTGGGCAAGATGGTGAGACCTCATCTCTATAATAAATCAAAAGATTAGCTGGGTGTGGTGACGCATGCCTGTAGTTCCAGCTATCTGGAAGGCTGAAGCAGAAGGATTGCCTAAGCCCAGCAGGTTGAGGCTGTGATGACCATGAGCATGCCTCTGCACTCCAACCTGGGTGACAAAGTGAGACTCTAACTCCAAAAAAAAAAAAAGATGTAAAACCAAGAACCACATGATTATATCATTAGACACAGAAAAAGCATTTGACAAAATCCAGCATCCCTTCTTAATAAAAACCCTTGGGCACCTAGGCATAGAAGGAACATTCTTCAAAACAGTAAGAGCCATCTATGATAAACTCACAGCCAATATTTTGCTCAATGGGCAGAAGCTGGAAGCATTCCACCTAAGAAAGGGAACAAGACAAGGATGCCCATTCTCAACCCTCCTGTTCAACATAGTGCTGGATGGAAGTCCTAGCCAGATTAAGAGAAGGAAATCAGGGGTATTCAAATAGGAAAAGAAGAAGTTAAGCTTTGCAGACGATATGATTCTATACCTCAAAAACTTTAGGGGGGTCTGTCAAAAGCTTCCTTGCACTGGTAAATGACTTTGGTGAAGTGTCAGTTTACAAAATCAGCATGCAAAAGACGGTTTCTATACACCAATAACAAGCAGGTGGAGAGCCAAATAAAAAGCCCAATCCCATTCACAACAGGCACACATAAACACACACAAACACACACACACACACACACACACACACACACACACACACGCACGCAAATGAAATACCTTGGCATTCACCTAACCAGAGAAGTGATAGACCTTTTACAACAAGAACCACAAAACATACAAAACACTGCTCAAAGAAATCAAGGATAACACAAACAAATGGAAAAACTTTCCATGCTCATGGATTAGAAGAATCTATATTGTCAAGACGTCAATCCTACCCAAGGCAATCTACAGATTCAATGTAATAGCCATCAAATTAACACATTTTGTTCAGACCTAAAAAAGACAATACAGCAATTCATATGGAAACAGAAAAGAGCATAAAAAGTCAAAACAATCCTCAGTAAAAGGAACAAAGTGGGAGGCGTCACACTTCCAAGCTCTAAACTTTACTACAAGGCTACAGTAACCAAAACAGCCTGGAATTGATACAAGAATAGGCACACAGACCAATGGAACAGTACAGAGATTCTGAAAGCAAAAAAATGATCTCTCAACCAACTCATCTTCAACAAAGCCACCAACAACAATCACTGGGGAAAGGAGACCATATTTAGCAAATGATGCTGGAAAAACTAGCAGAAGAATGAAACTGGACTCCCCCCCACACACGTATCACCATATACAAAAATCAACTCAAAATGGATCAAAGACCTAAATGTAAAATGTAAAACTGTAAGAATCCTAGAAGAAACTGTAGAAAACACCCTTATGCACATTGGAATAGGGAATGAATTCTTCACCAAGTCCCCAAAAGCAAATGCCATAAAAGCTAAGATAGACAAGTGGGACCTCATCAAACTGAAAAGCTTTTGCACAGTAAAAGAAAAAAATCAAGAGAGTAAAGAGACAACCCACAGAATGGGGAAAAAAATATTTGCAAATTATGCATCTGACAAAGGCCTAACATCCAGGATCTACAAGGAACTCAAACCAAGTGAAAGGGGAAAACAACTCCATTAAAAAGTGGGCAAATGCCAGGATCGGTGGCTTAGCCTGTAATCCCAGGCCTTTGGGAGGCTGAGGTGAGTGGATTGCCTGAGCCCGCAGGTTCGAGACCCGCCTGGGCAGCGAGACCTCATCTCTAC
>NW_007113174.1:272718-273879 GCF_000164805.1 Carlito syrichta | reverse complement strand
CAGGTCGAGGCTGCGGTGGCCGGGAGCAGCCACTGCACTCCAGTCTGGGCGACAGAGTGAGACTCCAACTCAAAAAAAAAAAAGTGGGCAAAGGACATGAACAGACACTTTTCAAAAGACAACATACAAGCAGCCAACAGACACATGAAAAACTGCTCAGCCTCACTAATCATCAGAGAAATGCAAATCAAAACTACAGTGAGATACCACCTAACTCCGGATGGCTATCATTAATAAGTTAAAAAGCAACAGATGCTGACATGGTTACAGAGAAAAGGGAATGCTTTCACACTGTTGGTGGAAGTGCAAGCTAGTTCAACCTCTGTGGAAAGCAGTGTGGCGATTACTAAAGGAACTAAAAAATTGACTTTCCATACAATCCAGCAATCCCTCTCCTGGGGATATACCCAGAAGAACATAAATTGTTCTTCAAAAAGACACCTGTACAAGTATGTTTATTGCTGCACTATTCACAATAGCAAAAACAAGGAACAAACCCTACTATCCATTGAAAATGTGGTACATATGTATACACGATGGAGTATTATAAAGCCATAAAGAAGAACAAAATTATGGACTTCACAGCAAATTGGATATAGCTGGAGACCATCATACTAAGTGAACTATCACAGAAACAAAGAACTAAATAACACATGTTTGGACCTTGAATATCAGTCACATTAGCACAAGGGCAGGATCGGCAGTCACTGGACACTGCGGGTTGGGAGAAGGAGGATTACAGGCAGGTGGCAACACAAAGCATACTTGGTTCATTACCAGGGGGACTGAGGGCTAGTTAGAATCCCAAACTTGCCCTTCCTTTCAGCCGGAACCGCCATCTTTCAGTAATTCGCCAAAATGACGAACACAAAGGGAAAGAGGAGGAGCACACGGTACATGTTCTCCAGGAAAACATGGAGTTGTTCCTTTGGCCACATACATGCGAATCTATAAAAAAGGTGATATTGTAGACATCAAGGGAATGGTACTGTTCAGAAAGGAATGCACCACAAATGTTACCATGGCAAGACAGGAAGAGTCTACAATGTCACCCAGCATGCTGTTGGCATTGTTGTTAACAAACAAGTCAAGGGCAAGATTCTTGCCAAGAGAATTAATGTGTGTATTGAACATATTAACCACTCGAAGAGTCGAGATAGT
>NW_007113174.1:271345-272416 GCF_000164805.1 Carlito syrichta | reverse complement strand
CAAAAAAAAAAAAAAAAAAAAAAAAAAAAGAATCCCAACCTTCACCTGCACGCAGCCTACTTACATAATTAATTACTTGTACCCCACATTCCTATAATAAAATAAAATGAAAACAACAAAGAAGCCTTCATGAAAGAAAAATTTAAAAACAATAAAATAAAATGGGTACTAGCTCCTGTGATACACAGCCCTCCTGATTCCAACATTTGGAGGTCCCTAATTTAAGCTAGTTCCCCAACCACCAACTCTATAAAGCTATGCCAGATGGCTAGAGGTCCAGCCTACTTTCACAGTGTTTGATTTTTCTATTGATTCATCCTCAAAAACTGACAGCCAGAAATTTGAGAAAAGCTCAAGAAAAACAAAAGAACCAAACAAAAATCACTCCAGATAATTAACATAATTAAAAAGTAGAAAATTCGGTGGGGGGGAAGCCCTTGCCCCTAGTATCACAGTAGGATAACAGAAAGGTATACAGGAACTAGAAACAACTAACAGATTCAACAGTATGGTTGAAAGCCTAGAAAACTTCAAGGAACTGTAAGGCAATGTGAAGAAATGTGCATTTTTTAAAACTCTACTAAAACCATTTTCCTATGAGTAGCATAGGACATTGGACTCATAAAAGGACCCTGGACTCGTGTGAGCCAGGTACACTATGCTGAACAATATTTACATATTTCAAAGTATGAGTTAACTTTTAGAATCATGAGAAGTCATGGAAGAGTTTGTTATAATCACAAACTAGTATGTAAAGAGCATTAACCTTGATAATGTAAGAATAAAGGTGCAGTTAACAGAAGTTGAGAAATTTAAGGTAGGAATAAATAATGGAAAAATAACACGGCCAGGGTTCTCATTTTATAAAATGTGGAATCAGCCAGGCTCAGTGGCTCAGCCTGTAATCCTGCACCTTTGGGAGGCTGAGGTGAGTAGATTGCCTGAGCCTGCGGGTCCAAGACCCGCCTGTGCAACTTCGCGAGACCTCATCTCTACAATAAATCAAAAAACTAACCGGGCGTGGTAGCACGCGCCTGTAGTTCCAGCTACTTGGAAGGCTGAGGTGGAAGG
>NW_007113174.1:262261-271325 GCF_000164805.1 Carlito syrichta | reverse complement strand
CCAGTGGCCGGAAGCGGCCACTGCACTCCAGTCTGGGCGACAGAGTGAGACTCCAACTCAAAAAAAAAAAAAAAAGTGGAATCAAGGGGTTGAAAGTTGGTGGAACAAGAAATAGAAATTTAAGTATCCTGTTGGAAAATGCAGAAGTGACTGGCAACAAAATGAGAATTGCAATATAACTGGAAGAAGGACAAGAGAAAGGAAGTATCAGTAATCAAAACTTTTATCACTGTGGTACATCAAAATCTAAATAGGATGAACCTAAAAATAGTGGTATAATCATATTACTGCATTTAGAGATAAGGAGTTGAACATCAAAATAAAAATAATAAGGCAGCAATGACTCATACTGGCAAATAGAAAGGAAAGTGGGGAGGTTGATGCCTTCATAAGCTTGTCTGTACTATTTGACTTTTTACTTTTATCAAAGTAACTGCACTTGGTTAAAAGTTATTTTGAATATTTCTGGACTCTTGCAGGTTTAAAATGGTTTATTTCTTAAAGTACAAAAATATGCCGAGCTCAGTGGCTCAGCCTGCAATCCCGTGCTTTGGGAGGCTGAGGTGAGTGGATCGCAGGAGGCTAAGGTGAGTGGATTGCCTGAGCCCGTGGGTTCGAGACCCGCCTGGGCAACTTGACAAGACCTGATCTCTACAATAAATCAAAAATGAGCCGGGCATGGTAGCACGTGCCTGTAGTTCCAGCTACTTGGAAGGCTGAGGAGGAAGGATCGCCGGAGCCCAGGAGGTTGAGGCTGCAGTGGCCGGGAGCAGCCACTGCACTCCAGTCTGGCTGATAGAGTGAGACTCCAACTCAAAAAAAAAAAAAGTACAAAAATATACTCTATCTTGCTAATATACTTCTAATATTCCTCTCCTTCTAAGAGCTCGTCTCCTAGGAACTTCATCCTTAATTTTCTCACAGTCCTGCAATGAATTGAATTGTTTTTAAATTTTCCTACCTTCATTTAAAATTGTAAATAATGTGTGTGATGTGTGACCATTTTTAAGTAAGAGAAGGAGAAGAGAGTGAATAGGTATAATATATATGTATTTTTTTTTAAAAAAAAAAAGGTTTGCTGAAAAGTCAAAAAGTAGAAGACTGACTTCTACACTTTCAGCTCACTTCAATAACTATGTGATAAATACAAAGAGCTCAACTATTCTATAATAAGCCATATATAAATCCTAAAACACTACCATGATATATTAGCCTTTAAAAGCCAGAAAAACATAGCTATTGCCAGTTAATCTCAAAACTGGGGAAAATTTATAGGAAATATGTTTCGGGCATATTAGAGGTCCCTAATTTTAGTGTCCTCATTAACTAAATAACCCATTGGGCCCAATGCCTACTAACCCATATCGTTTGTCAAGCTTACATTTATTCCAATATAATTCACACACATTGATTTCTCAACAGATAATCTATTCTACATATCGACATCAAAACAATATGGTTTTTAGGAAGTTGGACAGGAGAAGCAAAAAAAGAATAAGAATGAGTGATGTAGCCAATTTCCCAAGTTTCAGAAGAATTTGTCACCATCTTTCAAAAAGAAAAGAACCATTGATTGGGTTCCCAAATTATATTATGTGTTGATCAATTCAAGAATAGCCTGATACTGCTGAGAAAACCACAGAATAACAGAATTTTGAATAATCTTTCATTGAAAGGCAAAAGTTAAACATCATATTCCTTAAGAGAACTAGTAACAGTAGACACATTAATAGTGCTAGGCACTGTTCCTAATATATCAGGGTCCACATTAAAACCACTGCTAAAGTCTAGAAATGGTCATAACAAATCTTTCAACCTTACAGCATAAAAGTCAGTTGATAATTTCTTTGTCTAACACCTAATAAAATTCATTCTTCCAAAATTGTGGAAAAGCTAAGCACAGTCCTCCCTTATTATAAAGTTTCCTGTTACAAGGTTGCATGGTTTACACATATGTTATACTTTATTATTGAAAAAAAAACAGCCCTCCTTATAACACTCTCTTTGTTGTAATACTCAACATACTTTGCCTCCAGGCTAGATATATAATGAAAGCAAAATTAATTCAGACAGATTGTTGAGGAAAAAAAGCTAGTTTCTTTTTTAGTAGCCCTTCTAAAGTCTTTTTTCTTTCCTTGTAGCCTTTCATCATCTCAACATTTTGTTCCTGCTGAACATTTTCCTTTTCTTTTTTACATATTTCCTTTGGTAAATGAAAGATGATAGATTGTTAAAACCAGTTCGTGTACCACCTTGGAAACAAGCACTTGTAATATACAAATTCTGCTTTCTAAAACCTTGCACAAATTTCATCTTTAGGACAATGAACTGTACAGTACTTAATCAACCAGCTGCAAAAAGCCATATGAAATCTTAATTTTCCACTTACACATTTTATGTCCACAGTCACCTAAAATCATGAATATAACTTTCCAAATTAGATTTAGGATTACATTTCAGTTATTGTTTCTACATTAAGTAGCACTATCTTATTTTAGCAAAGATCTAGAAATGCTGATTTAAAAGGTTCTTATTCACAAATTTCAGTGCAAGAAATTTAGTTTTAAAATTCAGTACATTTTTAACTGAGGTAGAAATACAGTTTAAATATTAATATAATATAGGTGGACTTACTCTGATATGTCAAGCTTAAGCATTTCTAATATTCTAATTTAGCCAGAAGTAACTTAAATTATGTGCAATACGGAATTATGTGCAATACTGAAGGCAATAATTTTGTATCTTTAAAATTTAAGAGGTATCACATACAATATCATTCTTTCATATAAAGCATACCTACTAATATTAGAACTCTAGTCTCAATATTCTTAGGTGTCTTAAAATTTTTATGACAAAAAGTATTGATAAATTTTTAACAGCATAATTTTAACAAAATCATTCTACATTTTGTTATGACACTCTTATTTTTGTATTGTCCACATAAAGAATTATATAAAGGTATTCATAATACCTTTATTCATATTAGCTAAAAATTGGAAACCACTCAAAAGTCCATCAAAAAAGATGATCTCCTTAAATTTGATATACCCAGTATAACCTGTACTCAAAGTTCTAATATACTTTTTTACAATACCTTTGACATGGTAGTAGTCAACACAAGCATTTGCTTTTCATATTAAGCATTAGCATATATCTCTATCTTGTATTTAGAATTTAACTCTCTAAACAAGTTTCCATGAAGAATGGAAAAGGATTACTGAATAAATTTAATTCAACAAAGACTGGGAGGAGGGGAAGAGTATTCA
Source organism: Carlito syrichta (assembly GCF_000164805.1). NCBI lineage: Eukaryota > Metazoa > Chordata > Mammalia > Primates > Tarsiidae > Carlito > Carlito syrichta. The sequence goes on along the minus strand of NW_007113174.1, from coordinate 268,059 downwards.
TTTCTCACGGTGATGTGTTTTGTAGATGAATTTTTGAAATCGTTAGAACCCTTTATATTACAGTGTCATTTGAATAAAGTAGTTTATGGTAACCATTTTCCTGCTCAATTGAGTAGAATATCTAATAGCTTAGTTATTATACTGTTTAAAACAGGGATCATGATGAAACATATATATGGATCAAATATGGTTGTCAAATCCTATCAAGACTAGCACATTTAATCATCCTCTTGTCAAAGCAGTGCTGACCACAGGCATTACCTTAAAGCTTTTCCAGTCTTGGCATTCGGCCACCATGAAAGAAATTATTATTTTTTTCCAACAACACCAAGAAACTTCAAACATTCTTTTTAGTGTTTCCCCCTCTTAGCAATCACAGGCTAGGAGGTATTTAACCAAATTTCTATGACGTATGTATACCAGGAATCAGAATTCACCTTTTAGAAAAAGTTAACAACTTTAAATGACCAGGTAAAAAAATGAATCTGCAGACTACAGGGAACTCTCTTTTTAACCTTCCCCCAGGAACTAAGAGTTTTATACAACATAACACACAGGAAGACGCTATTTGAAAGTAACATTGTTTTATGGGTCTTGGACCAGAGATTTTATAAACGAATGCCATATATATGAGAAACCCCAGCACAGGATGAGAGTCAATCCTATTATCCCCTTGATCTTCCAACTTCTCACTGTGGATCCATAAAGAATCTTAAAAACAAACGAGGGAAGTTCTCCAATATTATAAAACACCTACACTTTAAAGCCTAGGCAAGGAACAGGAGCCAGTTCACCACAGAGATTCTTCTCTAACATTATTCTCTAACATTTCAACCATATGTATAAGAAAATGGAGGCCATATGGTTCACTGATGAGACAAGGGCTATCAAAACATTATCCATTGATTCCCTGTGAGGAAAACAGCGTTAATCTTTTATTAGCACTAACGCCCCCACACAAAAAAGTGCGGCTGTGTTCTGGCTGTTCATTCACCCCAGCTGAGCATATCAGTTCACTCTCTGGATAGCAATCAAAGAAACCAGACAGCTTTGGGAAGCACAGCCTCTCAGCAACCACATGTGGCCACTAATACATTTTCTTGGCAGATAAGAAAAAGGCTCTAGTTTAGACAATTAGAAGTTATTTGAAAGCTGAGGGTCTATCTAGGGTTGCTTCAAGATGTGGAAAAATCTCAGAGGGGGGAGATAATTTTAAATTTTTTTTTTTAAATAAAAAAGATGTGGCAAAAGGCAACTGACTTATCCCTGAGTTCATTATTTTCTTTGGCAGGCCTCTTATTCCAAAGAATTCATGAATTTTTATTTATGTGACAATATAATCCCATACAAGCTTATAGAAGTCATTTTATGATTTTAAAAATATTCCACTATACTCATATATATTATTGGTAAAATTCTGCCCACTTCTTTTACTGACAATTATAGTCCAAACATACTGAACCTTTTATATAGTATAGTATTTTCTTTACACCTCAGTCACAAACGTGGGACTACTGTGCTGTCAGACCTCTTAATCTATACCATACCCATATTATGTCCATACACTGCCATTAAACTTTCTTTGATAAAAATTCTACTTTTCTGAAGTTCCATATAACTGAGAAAAAAATCAAAGTAGAATAAGTGAAAGAGTTAAAGGGAAATGAACTTTCTCAGGGCAGAGAGAGAAGAAAGACTAAAGTGTTAAAGAGAAATGTCTTTTACACTAAATATTAAAGAATTTAAATAAAATTTAAACACTAAGACACTTTGATTTGTAACCATTATCACATTCATTCTGAATATCACATTTTACGGCTGAAAGATATTAATAACAAGAGATTAAATAATCTATAGAAACACAGTTGCAAGTAGAGAAAACTTGTTATTTCTACTGGTAAATTTGACTTACATAAATGCTGCATCACTGGCATACTGAGTATACACCCCAGCTTTACCACAAGAGGCGACAGTGATTACCATAACCCACACACTGTAATAGATGCTTAACACGTTTATTAAAGAAAAAAGCAAAACTTAGAAGTTAGTTAGAATAATGGCACTAAGCTAACATTTGTTCTGAAAAATAGCCCTGCCCAACTACATGGTTATTTTGGTTCATTCATGCAACACTTACTTAGTACCCACTATGTACCACAGACTCGGCAAGACCTTAGACACACAGTGGTGAACAAAAGACACTAACTCTGCTCTCATAAACTTACAGAAAAGCATCCCTCTCCTTCATCTGTCAAAATACATAGTCCCTATCTCTTACTAGCAAGGCAATTAAGCAAGAGATAATGTATTAGGAAAAACATGGGCTTTGGAATCAGGTATCTCTAAACTCAGTCTCCACTATATCTGGTATGATTTAGAGTTTCTCTGAGTTTTGGTGTCCCAGTCTGAAAAATGGTGATTATCTCACAGGGTTAAATGCAATGGCACACACAACATTAATAATAAACATTAGCTCTCTGTTCACATAATCTTCTCTATAAGTAAATATAAAAATTCCTGCTAGAAAATCAAACTCCTGAAAACAGAAATAGCAAAACTCTGCATGTGAGAAAAGTTTCTAAGCTTAGAAGAAATAGAATGAAGTGTACAGGAAAGGAATGATTTGACCACGTTAAAACACTCACACAATTTAAAAGCCAAGAACAATCTGGAAAAAAGATACTCACATTAACTACAATGAAATTAATCTGTACTAAATAAATAGCTCATATAATAAAAATAAAATAAAAGGCTGCCTATCCAGGAGTCTACCAGAAATCATCCAAACAACTGAACTGTTTAATCCACAAGAATTTTTATGATGAATATTCATTTTTCAAATCCAGCATTAGGATTAATTTCTAAAGATCCCCTTTCAAAAATATAACTTTGTGGATTAAACAAATAAATAAATAAATAAATGATAAAAATTAGGAAACATACAGCAACAGCATGAAATCAATGAAAGGACATAGCTTCATACCATAATCTTTGAAAAATGGTAACTGTAAAGCAGACGTTTCCAAGAATCTTCAGGGCTAGATCTGGTGCATTTTGTGAAGCTGTTAACTCTACATGCCACACAAGGAAGAGGAATAGTGAGGCTGTGAATAAACAAAAGTCTGAAAATCTCACTAAAACTCTACAATTACAATTTAGAGGAAGACAAATCCAGAAGGAGACAACCTGGAGAAGTGAAAATGCCCATAATACCAAAAGCTCTACCTTCACCATTATCCTCCAGTTAGACAAGGAAAAAACAAATATCATTTTGATATTTTTCTATAAAAAGAGAGCAGGAATGGCCATAAACCATAAAAATAATAGTTAGTCTACATATCTCCAGCAATTATTGTTACTGACAAAGTCACCTTTGACCCAAAAATGAGGTTCTTTCCTCTCCAGTGTAGCAAAGCCAATATACAAAACCAAAAATGAAGGTCAGGGAGGCCAGGCTTTAACTTTATGACCATAAAATGGAGAAGCAGGGACACAGTTCACAAATCAACCTCTCTCCAGGTGGAAAGTGAGGGGTTAAAATATAGGGTCTATTTAATAAAGGGGTTGGACATTAAAAGCAAGGGGAAGAATATTCATGACTTTTCTGGAAATGGGTGGAGATTTCGCAGAATTTGAATCGTACCCTTTTTCTCTCCTTTTTTTGTCTAACATTTCCTGTCATGGTTGCTGAGAGGTATGTTATTTAGTATGAAAAGCATATTATAGCAAGGTTAGAGGTTCTTCAGAGGTCAAGTGGACTGCCATCTTGCGTCCTACTAGTTTAGCTGGTTTGGTCAAGAGGGGAACTTCTGTTTCTTAAAGATAAGCAGTGGTAGTTCAGGGTAGAAATTCAGCTGTGTCACATAGGTATTACACTAAGTAACATTATGATGAGTATGAGAAGCAGAAGACAGGCTAAAGGAGGAACTGCCACATGAAGCCTCACACATCACTATGAGAGCCAGAAGAAAAGTGGGGAGTGGAAAATGGAAATACCCTCTGGTGAAATGCAAACAAGAGAAGGAACAAATGGAGCTGACTCAAGGAAACCTGATGAGGAAATCCTTACAGAGAAAATTCAGGCTGAGAGCATCTCCCTTACTTTACAAACTAACAGGTCACAGACCAACAAGATAGTATGAATAGTAATTCAAGGCATTTAACAAAACTGCAGAAAAGAGAATTGAGGCCAGATCCTCCAGTAAGGCTACCATAGACACAGATAACCCGTCTACCTTCCCATCCCTTCCCCACTGCCCCCACAGATAAGTGACAAGCAGAGACACTTGAAAATATCCAGCCCTCAAAACAGTATGTCAGGAAGAAAAACAAACTCATCTCTGACTGGGTGGGAGATAAGGAAAGAAAAACTCATCAGCACCAAGAAAAAAGTAAACTGGCCCAGGCAGAGTTGGCCTGGGCTAAGCTTGAGCGAGATCAAGAGAATGCCCTGACAAATCCACAAATGCACTAAAAGGAAAAAATAAAAAGGCAGAGAGAAAGGAAGAGAAGAAGATAATATACTAAAGACAGATAAGAAAAACTGAAAGATCAGAAGAAAGCTCTCTAAAAACATTTCATACTACTGAGCAATTTAATAGGAATATGAATTAGACCAGGTGCAGTGACTCATGCCAATAATCCAAGCATTTGGGGACTCCAAGGGAGAAGTATTGCTTGAGGCCAGGAGTTTGAGACCAGCCTTGGCAACATAGCCAGACCCCGTCTCTACAAAAAAATCAAAAGAATTAGCCAGGCATGGTGGTGCGCACCTGTAGTCCCAGTTACTCTTGAGGCTGAGGCAGGAGGATCACTCGAACCCAGAAGTTCAAGGCTACAGTGAGCCGTGAGTGTGCCACTGCACTCCAGCCTGGTTGACAGAGTGAGACCCTGATTCAAAAATATATATATAAATTTTTAAAATATACAGTGACAGAGTGATATGGGAGGCTGAAGAACTAAAACAATAAAATAAAAAACAAAACTCTAACAGATATATATTTATTTATTTATACACACATTATAATTGAGGGACAGTTTGTTAACATGTAAAACATGGTTGCGGTATCATCTACCAGCTCTCAAATGACCAGTGGGTTAGGTGACCAGTGGGTCACAGTTGCCCAAATCCACATAATATGGGTAGAATGTAAAAGAGACAGATCAAAAATGACTGTCAGGGACTATTTGCTACGGTCTGAATGTCCTCCAAAATTCATGTATTGAAATTTAATCCCAATTACAGTAGGTATTAAGAGGCAGGACCTTTTGGGAAGTGACCTTATAAAGGACTGGAAAAAAGCAGTTTAGGCCCTTTGTACTTCTACTCCTCTGCTCTTTCACCATACGAGGACACACAGACGGTGCCATCTATGAGGAACAGACACTCACCACACACTGAACCTGCAGTACCTTGATCTTGAACTTCCCAGCCTCCAAAACTGTGACAAACAGATGTGTGTTCTTTATAAACTGCCCAGTCTCAGGTATTTTGTTATAGCAGCACAAATGGACTACAACATGACTTCATCTTAGGAAATCTCAAATTTCTTGGGACAAAAGTCATTTACAAGCATTATTTCAAGTATAAAGAAAAAAGAACCTGAAAAGCAAGGTAGTAAGAATAACAGAGGGCTTATGTGCAGTTCAAGAAGGTTTTCCCAGAATATAAAATGTGTCTAGCTTTTACATTATTCTATAGTTTTTATGCCATTTAAAAAAAAAAGACAAGCCGGGCTCGGTGGCTCAGCCTGTAATCCTGCGCCTTTGGGAGGCTGAGGTGAGTGGATTGCCTGAGC
>NW_007113174.1:259729-262145 GCF_000164805.1 Carlito syrichta | reverse complement strand
CTGCACTCCAGTCTGGGCGACAGAGTGAGACTCCAACTCAAAAAAAAAAAAAGACAAGTTTTGATTTCAAGTGCAAGAATTAACAGGTAAAATATATCCATCACTAAACACTTACAAATATCATATACCATGCTATTTTTCCTATTTGCAGGTTAACTCAAGCAATGTAGGATATTTTTGTTTTCTAGTAAATCTATATGTTTTCAATCAATGCAAAAAGAGAACCAATATTTAATAAATTACTCAAATGACTTCAAAACATATGCAAATAAAGTAAAAGCTCTTCCATTTAACATATTTATGGTCGTACCTTACTTGCATCCCATCACATACCACCAGACTTTACATGATGAACATACTTTCTTTTACTGGTTGGACCCTCAAAGTGGTAAAATAGCTACATTCCAAAAATATAAAATTGTTCTGGGTTAGCTCAGGTTGGAATATTCTGGGTTACATTCCACTGTACACTGATATGTTTTCAGTGATTGTGTTTGGGAGGTAGCATTAAATCATTTACATTCTCTTTTTTACTGGTCTATATGTTTTAAATATGCCTTTGTGAACATGATTACCTTTTTTGTCTTTTTTTGAGTCAGGGTCTCACTCTGTTGCCCAGGCTGGAGTGCAGTGGCACAGTCATGGCTCACCATAGCCTCAAACTCCTGGGCTCAGGCAAATCCTCCACCTCAGCCTTCTGAGTAACTGGAACAACAGGCACACTCTATCACACTCAGCATATTTTTTTATTTGTTGCAGAGACGAGGTCTTGTTATGTTACCCAGGCTGGTCTTGAACTCCTGGGTTCAAGCAATTCTCCCACCTTAGCCTCCCAAAGTACTAGGATTACAGGCATAAGCCACTATGCCTGGCCACTTTTTTATAACAAAAGTATATACATTTTGATGTGGGGAATATTGACAGTGAAGAAAAGATGAAGTAAAAATCATGCCCTATATTTTTTCAAGTTTCAATCTCTTCTATAAAGAATTTGAGACAAGCCTCCAAATTTAAAATATATTCATACCAGGCCTAAAAACATGACAAATGGCTTTGCAAAGCATTCAATTAAATTGAATTACAGCAAATCTCTTTTAAAAACAGACATTTGGGGCAATTATCCCCCAAGAACATGGCCAGGATGAGGCTGCACGCAGCCCAGGGCAGAGTACATGCTTTAACAGCTTAGTCCCTGCCTTCGCCAATCCACGCACACACCTGAGAGCACATTCTCGAACCACCACTTGCCTCTCCTATCAGTTCTAAAGCACTGGCCAGAGAGTTCTGAGAGACACAGTGAAAACAGAGGCAAGACAGATATTTATAGTTTAGCCATGCAGCACCTATTTCATTCAGTTGTTATTGTTATACAAATGAGTTAAAGGTGATCCCTTTACACATTGGCCCAGTGTTGTTTGCTTCTTCAAGATGACCATTAACTCAAAGCTCACTCAAATTTTTATACCAGTTGCTTTAAACATTGCCTAAATAAGCATATCTTTAGCCATTTAGAGTGTGCCTGCTTTGCATATCCTGAAAAACTAAAAAACTGCACTCAATATCTACTAGCCATAGATAAAACAAACCTTGGGACAGTAGAAAACTGCAAGTCAGCCGGGCTCGGTGGCTCAGCCTGTAATCCGCGCCTTTGGGAGGCAGAGGTGAGTGGATTGCCTGAGCCTGTGGGTTCGAGACCCGCCTGGGCAACATGGCAAGACCTCATCTCTACAAGAAATTAAAAAATCACCCGGGTATGGTAGCGCATGACTGTAATTCTGGCCACTCAGAAGGCTGAGGCGGAAGGATCGCCGGAGCCCAGCAGGCGAGGCTGCGGTGGCTGGGAGCGGCCACTGCACTCCAGTCTGGGCGACCGAGTGAGACTCCAACTGAAAAAAAAAAAGAAAACTGCAAGTCACTGCTACCCTTTAGTGCTCTCTAAGCCAGAAATTCTCAATCCTGCTTGTGAGAAACCCTCACTCTGACACTCTGATACCACTCTCTCTTGGGTGTTCCCCTGCCATCTGCCCCATTTGGGTCGTGGCAGTGGCACTGTCTCTGGAACATCTCCTGCTGTAAGGGGCTTCCCCTTGCATTAAATCCCATACGAGCACCACCCCAGGGCCGGGCTTGGTGGCTCAGTTTATAATCCCGGCACTTTGGGAGGTGAAGGCAAGTGGATTGCCTGAGCTCACGGGTTTGAGACAGAGCAACTTGGCAAGACCTCATCTCTACAGTAAATCAAAAAATTAGCCAGGTGTGGCAGCGCGTACCTGTAATTCCGGCTATTTGGAAGGCTGAGGTGAAAGGATCGCCAGATCCCAGTAGGTCGACACGGGTGGCCATGAGCATGCGTGTCACTGACTGCACTGTAGTCTGGGCAACAGAGTGAGACTCCAACTCAAAAAAAAAAAAAAAA
>NW_007113174.1:222913-259544 GCF_000164805.1 Carlito syrichta | reverse complement strand
GGGGCCCCCCCCCCAGCCACTGCAGCCTCGACCTGCCGGGCTCCGGCGATCCTGCCACCTCAGTCTTCCAAGTAGCTGGAATTACAGGCGCGCGCTACCACGCCCAGCTAATTTTTTGATTTATTGCAGAGATGAGGTCTCGCTGCACAGGCGGATCTCGAACCCGCGGGCTCAGGCAGCCTCCCAAAGGCGCGGGATTACAGGCTGAGCCACCCAGCCCGGCAACCTGTAACTCTTAATCATATTCCTTTGGTGGCAGTGATTGGTTCAGAGATGGCCTATCACAGCCTATGAGTTGGAAAAAGACTTCTGCTGAGCCTTCTAGGAGGAAGAACCTCCTTTACATGGACTAGAATCTGTCGAGTAAAGATTTAAAGCTGCTATAGCCATCTTGTAACCAGGAGGAAATATCCTGTCCAAGGAAATGGAAGCAAGAGATGGAAAAAGAGAACTGAAATCTGATCAAAGTGAAGGCCCAAATGACATTAGCCTATTCTTGCTCAACTTCCTATTCTCGCTTAAGCCGACTGTCAGCTACAACCAAAGGAATCCTCAGTTTTACCAAAGGCAAGGTCGAAAGCACAACAGACACACACTCAAATCCACATGGAAAAGCAGAATTATGACTTCTGCAGAAAATGAGAGGTCTTGGTTTTCGATGATAACATTTAAATCTTGAGTTGCGTGTTACTAGGTAAACTCAAAATAAAAATATCCCCATGTAAAACAAGGCTTTATGATCAAGAAAAATAAATTGAGAGAAAAGAAGTTTAAAATATTGGTAAAGAATAAAAATGGAAGAAAGAACCAGATGGTGGTATGCAGTGATAATCTCTAATAAAATATTCATTTTCTTTTCCAAATAGGCTGACTTTGAATCTAATGAAAGAGACTTTTTTTTCCATAAACCACAAATTCATTATGAAAAGAAGGCAATAATTCAACATGGCTACAAAGCACAAATTATGCGATGAGAAACAAAGTTTTAAGAAACAAAATAGGCACAGCATAATCTAAACAACATAATTTTTAAAATAAAAGTGTATTCAAGCTAATTTTTTCAGCGAAATATTATGAAAGGCATTTGTTCATCAGACCAAGATTTCATCCAGTGTCCTCAAAGACTCCTTCTCATAAAACCTCTTCCCCTCCAGCTATGGCCTTAATTGCTCCTACCCTTTTATAGCCAAATCTCTTCACAAAGCAGCTTTCCTTTGGGATTTCCATTTCTTCTCTATGCATTCCTCATTCCAGGGCAACTAGACCAATGTCCCTACCCTCCTGTTAAAATTGTTCTCCCTAACTTCCCTATGGCTTCCAAATGACCAAATCCAATATTTTATTTTTAGTACTCCAGCCACTTAAGCTGTCACACTCCAGTCACACTCCTGACTCTTTCACGACTTCTTGAAACAAAACCATGCTCTCCTGTCTCTAAATCTGTATCTCTTAATCTCTGTTAGTTTCTCTTCTTATCCTCACCCTTAAATTTGTCATTCTCAACAAACATAGTCATAGTGAGTACTCTTTAAGAGTGCCACATCCTTCTCCATTAAAGATCAGCTGGTAGCTAAAGAAGATGGCTTTACCTTACTGAGAGCTTTATGCTATAGGTAAAAAAAGTCAATTGAGGTAGCCTGAAAATAGCAAGGGCTTTTTTTTTTTCTTTTCAGTTGGAGTCTCACTCTGTCGCCCAGACTGGAGTGCAGTGGCTGCTCCCGGCCACCGCAGCCTTGACCTGCTGGGCTCTGGCAATCTTTTCACCTCAGTCTTCCGAGTAGCCGGAATTACAGGCGCGCGCTACCACGCCCGGCTAATTTTTTTATTTATTGTAGAGATGAGGTCTCGCCTGCCCAGGAGGGTCTCGAACCCGCAGGCTCAGGCAATCCACTCACCTCAGCCTCCCAAAGGCGAAGGGTTTTTTTTTAAAGTAAAGTAATTTTTTTAAAGTGCTCCACAGTCTGAAAAGTAACCTTCTCAAGATGAACAAACTTTCCCCTCAAAATTTTGAATGGCTCAATCTTTGGGCCCTGAAAGCTTTATACCAAAGACCATTAAGTTGCTCAGTTATAGGAAACTGGGATTATTAATCTCTGGATTGACGTGGATTAAAAATAAAGTGCTAGAATTAAAAAGGTCAACCACACATTCCTAACCTCATTCACTCCCCTCGCACTGCAACACACACACACACACATGCATTCACTCAGCCTACAAGGAGTTGCTCTATTCCCAGGGCTCCAGCATAACTTTGTACACATTCATCTCTATTATGATTTACCTCATAATATTACAGTTAATTCTTACCCTTTACTACCCCAGATTGTGAGCTGCTTGAGAACGTACACTGTCTTTTATTCATCTTTCTACTCCAAAAAACTAGCACAGTGTCTGAAAACTCAGAAGATTCTTGGTAAATATGCATCAGATGGATGGACAAGAAGCAAGATGATGCAACGGAGGAGGAGCACACAAGACCCGCTTCAGTCCCTGAAAGTTCCCCTGCACCTCCAGCAAATTAACAATACCTTTCCCGTGTCCTTGGCACACATTTAAAAGATTCCTATACATTATAAGGTTCATCAACTTGTCACAGTCTTACAAGGCAAAGTTTGGGTAACTGAGGATGTAACTAACAACAGGGACTCTAAATCAGGCTGTAAGTAAAGGAAATTCTAGCTCAAATATCTTGACACCACACAGACTACATGAAGCATCTTATTTTACTAAGCTAAGTGTATACAGCTGTTGGCCCTAAAACAATGACATTTTTTTCTTCTCTCCACCATTGGCCTTCTGTCAATCAATATTAGTGCTGTCCTTTTCCAAATACTACTTTGAAATAGCAAGTTTATCTTAACTAGATAAAATACTGTGTTAACAACCACTGGTAGTTTTAGTAACACAATGAAACAAAAGCAAAGGAAAATCTGGCAGAAATATCATTTTGTTCTTTTCTTTTTCCTAAAACAAGCAGAGTTCAAATTACCAAACCAAATAAATTCCACCAATTTTACTAACATTTTTAAATCCATTAAACTCCATCTTTTCAAAACTGATTTAGTATATTTTCAAACTGTATCTTGTTTCTCCACACTTATGCCACGCACTAAATTTTGCGAGCATTAATTTGTCAAGAGTATAAAAAAGCAAAGATAAACTGATTTTTTAACTCAAATTCAAAGTCACATACTCCTTCAAAAAATCAGCTTAGATTTATATTACTGAAAACTACAAACATTTTTTAATTTCAAACACAACCCACCCTGAAAACAAATTAAAAAAAAAAAAGTCCACTACAGCCATTAATATACACTTCTTTTTTTTAATAAAAAAAATTTTGGAGGCCGGGCATGGTGACACGTTTATAATCCCAGCACTTTGGGAGGCTGAGGTGAGAGGATTGCCTGAGTCCTCTGGTTCGAAACCAGCCTGGGCAACTTGGTGAGACCTCATCTCTACAATAAATTAAAAAATTAGCCGAGCATGGTGGCACATGCCTGTAGCTCCAACTACTTGGAAGGCTGAGGCTGAAGGATCACCTGAGCTCAGCAGGTCGCGAATGCAGTGGCCGGGAGTGTGCCAGTGCCTTCCAGCCTGGGTGACAGAGTGAGACTGTAACTCAAAAAATAAAAATAAAAAAAATTGGGGGGGGGCTTTTCTTACAAACCAAAGCACCAACCAAAAAATTAAACTGAAAAAGCAAATAAATGACCTAGAAGCTACTCAACTTATTTCTTATAATCTATGAAGTATCAAAGTAATACACTTCACTTTAGACAAACCAAGTTATACTCCATTATGATTTTTCTTAAAAAGTTTTTTCCTGAATGGAATTAAATTCACTCACAGCCCAGATAAGGAGGCAGTTTAGTGTAGCTAACACCACAAGCTTCTGGATGCAAAGAGGCTGAGTTAGAATCCCTCCTCCATCATTTACTAAGTATATCATACATATACAAGTTTTTCAGCCTGTAAAGTGCTTAGAACATTGGTACAAAATAAGCATTTTGCAGATGCAGGGCTACAGCACACCTCTAGATCTCTGCAACTTGGCATTACCTGGAATAGTGTCAGAAATTCAGAATCTCAAAATGAATTCCAGACTTACAAGAGTCAGAACCTGCATCTGTATCGTGATGCCCTTAGGATTCAAATGTAAATAGAAGTTTGAGAAGCTCAGTTAAAAAGCACTTTTGCATTACATTCTATGAGATGTTACCTATTAAAATTAACTGTTTCTTAAAAACCACTCTGTTGTTTTTCTGCAACTTGAAGAAGTTACATTTTTATTGTGGGATCAAAATTCCTCCATTTGTGATTTCTACCGTATTTTATGCAAAGGCAGTAATAAGGCCTAAAGTTGTAGAGGACTGCCATCTAGTGGTACTTCAGTCTAACGCACATACAAAGTATTACCCTCAGCCTTGGCACCCACTGCCCTTCCATATTTCAAAACATATTTGCTTAAAATAGTCTTGGTTTTTGGGTTTGATTAATTCCTTAAGTGAGGACTATTGATACGATTACCAGATTCAACAATTCCATAAGAAGCTATATGAAGTAGAAAACAAGGTAGGTAGGAAGGTATAGGAAGGTAGAAAACAAGGATCTTTAGGTTTCGTTTTTTAAACTCAGATCATCTCTAGGGAAGTTTTCAAATTAAAAGAATGTTACACTCACTCCTGAAAAGGTGTACATTAACCACACACTAGAGACACAGGCTTGGAAAATGGGCTTTCTGATGAAATGTGCATGTCTTGAGGGTGACTTTTACTTTCTTTTTCCTAACTCTGTGCTTTTTACAATTTATACAGTATTCAAGGAAGAAAGCCACTTTCATGTTGGGAAAATGCGGTGTTACTATATATATTTACATAATTGGTTTTCATCCACAGTGCCTGGCTCATAACCCCCATGGTCCTTGCTACAGGCTTTTGTGTTACAACCAGGGCTCACCGGCAGGTCTTGAGGAAACAGAATCTCTCTAACCTTCTCCTGCCCTCCTTTCACCTGCCCTAAGGCAGGACTCCAATCTCCCCCACCCCTTGTACTGTAAGTCTTAAGACTGTCCCCAGGCAGGGTACCTCCCTGTTCTGTACTCTGGGGGAAGGAATGCTGATGTCATGAAGCTTCCATAAAAACCCAATAGGATTGGGTTTGGAGAGCTTCCAGATAGCTGAACACAAGGAGGTTCCTGAAGACTCATGCGCCCAGGGAGGGCATGGAAGCTCCATATCCTTTCTCCCATACTTCGCCCTATTTGCATCTCTGCATCTGTATCTTTTGTCATACCCTTATAATAAACCAGTAAATCTAAATAAGTGTTTCCCTGAATTCTGTGAGCCCCTCTAGCAAATTAATCGAACCCAAAGTGAGGGTCGTAGGAATTCAGACTTGAATCTGGTTGGTCAGGCATTCAAGAGGTCCAGATTTGCAACTTGTGTGGTGGGGAGGAGTCTTCTGGGACTGAGCCCTCATCCAGGAGAATCTGTCACTATCTCCAGGTAGACAGTGTTGAAATTGAATTGGAAGACTCCCAGCTGGTATCCTCTGCTGGTGGTGGGGATATTTGACACAGAAGTATTCTGTGTTGATGATTGTTGTGGTGGCGGTGTGAGAATAGAGGAAAAACACACTTGGGAGAGTGTTCCCAAAGCAGAAAAAAACATTTTACAAGTGTCTAAATAATTCAACTTCTCTACTGTAAGGAAATAATCAGAAATGTTGACAAAGATTTACATACAAAGATGTTCACTGCAGCAAACAAAACTTGATTTTAATAGATTCATAACCCATTGAATCAATGCATCAAAACATTTAGCCAGTCTAGTTAGATCTAAATTAGATTATTTTTAATTTCTACATATAACTAATAAATACAAATATGTCTATACAGAAGGAAGGAAGGACAGGAAGCAAATATATGGCAATTTGATATATCTTTTTCATATTTTGGATCATTTCCTAATACACATTCCCATAAGCCACATTACAGCATCTAAGAACATTTTCATAGTTCTTAACAGCCAACTTGCTTTTTAAGAGTATAATACTCTTTTTTTACATGGCTATGAGAAATGTTTGATGGTACAGACTATACTGTCACCTACGAAAGAAAACAGAATCTTGGGACCCCAAACTCACTATTCCAAAGGGAAAATTAACCATGGGACTGAGTCATTACAAAAAAGTAAATAAAAACTGCCTTTCTTTTGTTCTTAGATAGCTCCAAGGATAGAAGACTATATTCCTCCCCAGATGGCCTCCCTCACAAATTGCTTGCAAGGAAATTCCTTGTGGGCCCCCAAAATCTCTCAGAATACATATTCCTCCTTGTGGACTAGACCTAAAGCAGAGTTTGTTGGATCTCACCTTGCAATGTAGTTAACAGTTTAACTTCACAGGCACTGGACTTAAAATCATAGATACAAGACTAAATTTTACAATCACAGGTACAAGACTAAAAATCATCCTTCCCTGAGCCCACTGGGGGACAAATGCATAACTGACTTCTACTCTATCTTCCCATATGTTTAACTTTATCCTCTGTGAAATACAGGTTTACTGAGTGTGGGACAAACACATAATTGACTGGTCCTCTACCCCTTCTTTTCATATGTAAAATGTAAATTAACTGGGAGTTCATCAAAGCCTTCACAAGAACATAAACGTTTGCCTCATAAACAACCTCCATCCCCTTTTTTATTTTTTCATCCTTCCCCTCCTTCCCCCTCTATCCCCTTTAAAAAACTGAAAGTCCCAAAACCAGAAAAAGGCACGGATCACAGGTGCTGCTGTGAAATGCGTTTTTTCTCAGGTACATCCTAAATTTTGACAAAATAAACCTCAAAACCGACTGAGACACGCCTCGGTCATTTTTTTCAGTTTACACACCTCCTTAGCATTAGGCTTTATGCTATGGCTAATTTTTAACAGTTTTATTGAGATATAATTTTTATATTATACAGTTTACTCCTTTAAAGTATACATCCCAATCCTTTTCAGTGCTCTACCAGAGCTGTGCAACCAGCATCATATTCAATTTTAGAATATTTTCATCATCCCAAAAAGAAACCCTGTACCTATTAGCAATAACTTACCATTCCTCCCAACAACCCCCAAATGTGGCTAATTTTTGCTAATAGACCACTCCACGATTTTTCCACACTTTCTTATAGATACCTCTAAAGGACATCAAAATACTTTACCAAAAAATATACTTATTTGGCATATTTTGAGGTAACTGTTAAGAGGACCTGCAAACAGGAGGGGCCCTGCAAACCGATCATCTTTCATGGGGGAGATTTGCATCTGTCGAGAAAATCTGCATTGATACAAGCAGATTTTCTCTGAGGCCTTCCCTTGTGTGAACCTAGGAATCAACTCAGAGTCTGACACCTTTGAAGGTCTGAAGGAAACATTTACCATCTATTCACTTTGAGTGCTGTTATCTGTGAGGTTTCATCTATACGTAATCAGACCACCTTTGCTAGCCAGGCCTCCTCTTCTATCCCTCCCATAACCTGTTTTGCCATAGTCCTGCCCCATTCTTTCTGTAACCTCGAGGTGGTATATAAGCTTCACTTACCGGTTAGGTTAATCACTCTGTGGTTCTTTCCCATGTGCATATTAATATGTTTGCATGCCTTTTCTCTTATTAATCTCTTATTAATCTCCTTTTGTGAGCTGATTTTTCAGTGAAATTTCAGAGAGTGAAAGGGATTTTTCCCTTTGTCCCTATACCTCAATGATATTATGTAATTGCTTCAAACCCATGAAATGGAATGATTCCACTACTCGGTTATTTGTTTCAAATCCTGAAATGCTTTGCTTCCTAACAACAGGAAAATAAAACATGTCATAATAGCCTCTGAGGTAAGACATAATTTAAGGGAAGAAAAGTATTATATAAACACAAAGTTATCCATTCTTTTCAAAACTAGCAGCAACTATCATTTGTAAGGGGGGAAATCACCTTTTCCTCACCCATCCTAGGTTCATGGCTGCTATAACAAAAGATAGATTAACAAGAGAAAAGTACACACATTTATTTAATACAGATGTTATATGACATGGGAGCTTCATAAGGAAATAAAGATCCAAAGAAACAGTTAAATGTATGTATTTTTATGTTAGGTTGAATAAAGAATGGACAGTCACGGAAAAACATGATAGGGCTAAAAGTATAATCTAATGGTAATAAACTAGGTGAAGTTAGCAAGGCCTGTCCAGATTCTTCTCTGTGACCTCTCTTCTTCAGAGATAAGGCTACTCCTTTCTTCCAGGTATAGGGAGGGCACCTCTCACATCAGGGTCTGCTTCCAGAAAAGGTCAGAAAAATCCTACCTAGGTTTTATTGCCTGCTTCAGGGGAGAAAGGCAAAGGGGAGATGAGAGTAAGCTTCCTGCTTCTGTTTTCTTTAATGTTAAGGTGTCATATTTTAGGGTAGCATGTCCCAAACTCCATCATATTACTTTGAAAGTCTATTATTAAATCTAGCAAAAATGTTACGCAAAAGCAAGAAATTTCTTTATTTTGGATTAACTTGAGACAATGACAAAATTAACAGTACAGTACAATCTATATAAGATAACATTTGGCATGTGACCTAAAGAACTATTGTGATACTATTAAAAAAAAAAAAACAACTTTTATTTAGCCAAAGCACTTTTATATAATATCATAATTTCTTGGACTCCAGATGTATTGAATTCAGCAATTTCCTTTTTTAGGATTTAGTGGGGAAAGTGAATTGAAAATAGCAAATTAAACAAGAGAGACCTAGGTCTCCTAATTAGGTCAGACTTTTTTTTTTTTTTAAGTAAAAATCAGTTCTAAAAGTTGAAAGTAGGAAGAGGCATACCAAGAGACTCTCACCTAAATCATGGCTCCTTCTCTCCTCTCTTGATCTGATTCTTGAAATCTCCATATTACTCAAAGAATCTAAACATTCCTGTTACTCAAGTTTAGCAGTTTCCCAGCCCAGGCAAGTGATTTGTTTCTTATCACTTTAGTTACACAAAACATTTATTTGCATATCACCACCAAAAATATCCCTGATGCTAATTGCTATGCCCAAATTCCTCTAAGCCTTGTTTTTATCTATACCTGAAAAACAGAGTTCACATAAATGAATGTATCATTCATTTATTTCCAAGATAAAGTCATTTTCTCATACCATAAAAAAACTAATATAGGCAACTTGTTAAATGCAATAGTTAAACAATAAAGTCATAAAAACGTAAGACCAGAGAAAGAACTAAAATATTATAAAATTCCTAATCAGATGTTCTACAGGTATACATGAGAATACATACATAAACACACAGTGCCACAAAATTACACAGTATCACCACCTGGATTCCTGTCTGCAATCCAGCGCCACCAGCTCCTCTACCACCTTGCTATGGGGCAGTGAGAGAAGCTGTGTTGTAAATAAGAAACCACCCACTCCAACATCAAAAGAGAGTATACACAAGCAAGCACCTAGCACTGGTGATGGGCACAATACAGGTAGCCTTTTTGACAATTAAAAAAAAGAAATCTCCAAGGTGGGAGAAATCCAGGCTCACCGAGTCAGGACTTGGTAAAGGTGAGACTTTGTGAAATTTAGAAAAGGCACTCCTTCCTCTGGGTAGATTTACTCTGTGCTGACAGCATGGCTTGATGAGCAGCATCAAGTCTGTATTTCCTTCTCCCTTTGCCCCGCTTCCAGCTGCCCTTGTGCAGGCAGCCCTGGAGGTAGGTAGGGTGGAGAGAGGCGTTTGCTTCACCCTGCCTATAGCAGGTATACTGGGACTCCCTATCAATGAGTTTAACCATTTATTCCACTGAAAGAGACAGGCACAGTTCCACCATTAAAAAAGCTGTTTTGGCCGGGCGCGGTGGCTCAAGCCTGTAATTTCAGCACTTTGGGAGGCCAAGGCAAGAGGATTGCCTGAGCCCAGGGGTTTCAGACCAGCCTGGGCAACTGGGCAAGACCTTGTTCTCTACAATAAATCAAAAAATTAGCTAGGCATGGTAGCTTGCGCCAATAGTTCCAGCTACTTGAAAGGCTGAAGCAGAAGGATCGCCTGAGCCCAGCAGGTCAAGGCTGTAATAGCCATGAATGTGCCACTGAATTTCAGCCTGGGAGACAGAGTGAGACTCCAATTCAAAAAAAAAAAAGAAAAGAAAAGCTGTTTCAGTCAGCTAAGACATAAAAGACAAAATCTATAAGAAAGGTAGTTTTAGAACTGTCTCTGTAGATAATATAAAAGTGCTGACAGCTGGGCATGGTGACACATGCCTGCAGTCCCAAAACTTTGAAAGGCCAAGGAGAGAGGATTGCTTGAGCCCAGAAGTTCAAGACCAGCCTAGGCAACATAGCAAGACTCTGTCTCTACAAAAAATGAAAATAAAAAAATTAGCTAGGCATGGTGGCACATGACTATAGTCCCAGCAACTCAGGAGGCTGAGGGGGAAGGATCACTTGCGCCAAGAGAGTCGAGGCTGTGCGAGTCGTGATCCTGCCATTGCATGGCAGCCTAGGCAGGAGAACGAGACCCTGACTCAAAAAACAAAACAAAAAATGCTGTTTATATGAAAACCAAACACATTCAAGGTTTAAAGTTTTCCTCTTTTATTATTTTGCTTGGGTATTTGGATACAAAGGTTTCAAAAAAATATCTACTTTAACCCTCTCTGAGATTTTTATATAACCTCCATTTTTATATGACCCAATATTCAAAATCTGTCACCTGAAATAGCACACTCATGATTAAAAGCAAATTACCTTTTACACCACCAAATGATCCATATGTCATATTGCAAGCTGTTCTCTGAAGATTATGTTCATACATCAATTTAATCTGATATTGATTCCCATGTTCCACATTACCCAAGGTTCCTAAAGAGAAAAAATAAATAAAAGGATTACTTTGTACTTGTTTATGTTTAAAAAACATAATTTGTTCTCATCCTCTACACCAATTCCAAATAATTCAACTTCAGTGAAATTTAAAATAACAAAGCCCTAAAATATTGTTTTATGAACAATTAGCATACTAATGACACAGAAAGCCAGCATAGTTCAAACAATTTATGTCTCAGCTAGATTACACCATTAGAAGAAATACTACCCTGGAGGACATTTTATTATCTATTTCTATTAGACAGATTATGTCTGAATAAAGTATAATTATTTAAATAACAACAAAACCCTCTAATTTCACTTCTGAAATAAATGAGGTTAAGTTCCCTGCATGTGTAAACACTAGTAAAGCAAAGAAATGGCTGAAAATGTCTAAGAAAAAAATTCCCAGCACTTTTAAGCAATTAATTTTTCTGCCCCAACTCTCAAAATACTCAAGGTCCTAATTATATTCTAATTTAATGAAGAGATTTTCTTAAGCTTCCCTCAACAAGTAAATAGAATAATTAGTCTTATTTGAAGTCTGCCCAGAAGAATTCCCTTCAAAACACAGAAAAATGCTCTCTGCATTAATAGATTGTATGTGCTACAACCAATTTCTAGTTCTTACCAAATAAGAAAAGAGTCTTTATCCATATTTTATTCTTTGGTATTAGGCTCCTGAGAGCACTTACAGTTAAAGCTATAGCCCACTGATCAGGCAAGAACATTATGATTAAAAGAGCTGTGGAAAGAAAAATAATTCTGCTGGGTGCGGTGGCTCATACCTGTAATCCCAGCACTTTGGGAGGTGGAGGTGAGAAAATTGCCTAAATCCAGGGGTTTGAGACCAGCCTGGGCAACTTAGCGAGACCTCGTCTCTACAACAAATCAAAAAATTAGCCAGGTGTGGTGGTGCAGTGCACACCTGTGGTTCCAGCTACTTGGAAGGCTAAAGTAGAAGGATCACCTGAGCCCA
The DNA here is from genome assembly GCF_000164805.1 of Carlito syrichta. Classification (NCBI taxonomy): domain Eukaryota; kingdom Metazoa; phylum Chordata; class Mammalia; order Primates; family Tarsiidae; genus Carlito; species Carlito syrichta. Next base: position 247,671 of record NW_007113174.1, on the reverse strand, counting down.
GCAGGTAGAGGCTGCAGTAGCCATGAGGATGCCACTGCACTCCAGCCTGGGCAACAAAGTGAGACTGCAACTCAAAAAGAAAAAGAAAAAAAAAGAATTCAGAAAGCAACTTTTCCATAAAAAAGCATCTTTGTCATTTATTCATTCATTCATTCAAAATGCAAAGTTTGAGCAAATGTTAAATTATCATAAAGCAAATGAACTAGTCCTCAAACTGGGTAATAGTCAATCATTAAAGCAATCTAAATATATACCTATATATAAGCATAAAATTGTTTGGGTTTTGTTTTCTTTATTTTTTTCTTTTCTTTTCTTTTTTCTTTTTTTTTTTTTTGGTCCAGAAGAATTTACCAATGTACACTAGGTTATAAGAATATATTTTTATCTCCATTCTAGAATTGAGGTACCTTAAGTCCAAAAAAATTGAAAGAAATTTCCTCTAAATCATGCAAGTAATAAAAAGACACAGTGTTCAAACCAGATCCTTAGAACCAGGACTATGTATCCTGTTTCTATAAGGGTCCTGTTTTTCTACCATTTAACAATTTTCAGAGAACTTGGTCCTGCCCCCCAGTAAAGATTAGACTGTCCATGGATATTGTCAATAACAATGTCTCAAAAGGAAACAACACCAAATATAATGCCATTTCTACTAAAGAATACTAGAATATGCCACTCAAAAATAGGCCTCTTTGGCATATGGATTATTTTCAGGTAAAGGCCACATTAAACTAGCAGGAAAAGCTCTAAAAACAGGATACAAGTTTGCCTTTTGTAAAGGAAACTGACATTTAGAAAGGAAATCTCCACTTATAAAGATGTTTTCCTCTTACAACAGGAAGAAAGAGTCTTAACTTGTCAATGGAGAATATCCCAACTTAAATCAACAAACTTTACTAAACAATCCTTGTTTGTCATACTTTCCCATGGTCACTTTCCCATAACCTACCCTCCCTGCCCAGAACATTTTCCTTTGTTTAGCCTAAAATGATATTTAAGCCCAAGTTCCAGTCACCCCTTTTAGTTACTTGCCACTGAATGCAACCATGTGTACATGTGCAATGTACATGTTAATAACTTTCTGTTTGTTTTTCTCTGTTAGTCTGTCTTTGGCCAGTCTAATTTACTGAGCACCAGTTGGAGAATCTAAGATGAGCAGAAGAAAAGATATTTTTTCCTCCCCTATATCACCTTCACCTTTCTCAGCCTGGCCTGACCTCCTCCTCTGTGTTAAACTTAATTTCATCTGAGGATGCCTCCATACCTTGAGTTTCTAGGAAACTAACTTCAACCTAAGTTAGTAGGTTAACAGTTTGTTAGTAGGTTAACAAACTGAAAACAAATTGAAAGCCTTAGCAGTAGTATCAGCCAATCACAGCAGCTGAACTTCAGCCAATCACAGACAGCCAACTGAGGAGACCATGTTCAAAGAAGGTAAATGCTGAGCTGTGGCCAATCTAGTTAGATTTCTGTACCTCACTTCCATTTTCTGCCCATAAATGCTACCCACCCATGTTAAGGAGCAGAGCACTCTGAACCTCTTCTGGTTCTGAGGGCTGCCCAATTCCCAAGGTATTCCTTGCTCAATTAAACTGTTAAATTTAATTTATTTTAATAGTTGAAAGAAGAAAATCTAACAAAGAAGGATACACTACAGGAGAATCATTTCTACTCAGTCCTATGACCTCCCAAAATGGTTAGCAATAAATTGCAGGCATATAGACCAATGGAACAGAATAGAGATTCTGGAAGCAAAACTTCAATGTCTCTACCAACTCATCTTCAACAAAGCCTCCAACAACAACCCCTGGGGAGAGGAGAACCTATTCAGTGAATGGTGCTGGGAAAACTGGCTGACCACATGCAGAAGAATGAAACAGGACCCCTACCTATCACCATACATAAAAATCAACTACAAATGGATCAAAGATCTAAATGTAAAACTCCAAACTTTAAGAATCTTAGAAAATGCAAGAGACACCCTTACAGAAATCAGAATAGGCAACCAATTCCTGATCAAACCCACAAGTGCTCATGCCATAAGAGATAAGATAGATAAGTGGGACCTCATCAAGCTGAAAAGTTTCTGCAAAGCAAAAGAAATCATCAAGAGAGCAGGGAGACAGTCCACAGAATGGGAAAAAATATTTGCTAACTGCATATCTGACGAAGGCCTAACATCCAGGATCTACAAGGAATTCAAACATGCTGAAAAGAAAAAAACAAATAGCTCCATTAAAAAGTGGGCAAAAATAAAGAAAGGCAAACATATGGACTTCGTGTCAACTTGGACAGATTTAGAGTCAATCATACTCAGTGATCTATCACAGAAACAAAGAACAGAGTACCATATGTTCTCACTCATAAGCGGACCTTAAACAAGTTTAATACTATAAGAAAGGGATTGGCAGTAGTGGGAAACTGTCAGGGGAGGGAGGATGGGATTGGCAGTTGAGGAAAACTGCTAGGGGAGGGAGGGGCATACCTCATCAACAAGGGTACCTGCATAATCAACATTTGTATTCCTAACCCTGAATTATACTCACATTTTTATAATTTTTATAAAGTGGACAAAAGACATGAATAGACACTTCTCAAAAAAACATACGGTCAGCCAACAGACACATGAAAAAATGCTCAGACTCACTAATCATCAGAGAAACACAAATCAAAACTACATTGTGATACCACCTAACTGCAGCAAGAAAGGCCATCATTAGCAAAACAAAAAACAACAGATGCTGGCAAGAATGCAGAGAAAAGAGAATGCTTCAACACCTCTGGTGGGAATGCAAACTGGTTCAACCTCTATGAAAAACAATGTGGTGATTCCTAAAAGAACTAGAGATTGACCTTCCATACAACCCAGTAATCAACCTTCTGGGTGTATACCTGGTAGAGTGACTTAAGTCACTCTACCAAAAAGATATGTACACACTCACGTTTATTGAAGTACTATTTACAATCACAAAAACATGGAACCAACAGTGCTGCCCATCAAAACTGGACTGGATAAAAATAATGTGGTACATATACATAATGGAATATTACACAGACCTAAAAAAGAACAAAACTATGAACTTCACAGCAACTTGGATTTAGAGTCTATAATAATTACTGACTTATCACAGAAACAAAGAACTGAGTACCACATGTTCTCACTCATAAGTGGACCCTGAACATTTACCATAATACTATAAGAAGGGAATTGACAGTAGCCGGAAACTGCTGGTGGGGGAGGCCATATAACATTAATAAGGGTACCTGATCTCAAACCAGGCAAAGTGGGGACCAAAGGGAGGCCCAAACTTTACTTATACAATGACCACTTGTATACCTAATCCTGAATTGTACCCCACAAATTTATAATGAAATAAACTTTAAAATTAAAATTAAAAAAACAATAGATTCACAGACCAATAGAATGAAAAACAAAGAGAAAGACTCAAATGTGCTGACCCTGATAGGAGATGAAGACTTTCTGGAATCTAAATGATAGTAAAATTAATAAGGTGCCAGGAAACTAAGGGGTAATCACAACCCAAACAACCACATGGGAGGGGGAAAAAAACCCACAGAATTAACCTAAAGAGAATTCTAGCCTCCAAGAAACCAGAAAAAGCAGCTCCAGGAGGCACCTGGTTTATCCCCTACAGAAATTACAAATTTCATTCTATACCAACAACCAGATCAATTCCTCTGAATAAGAAAGTGTATGCATGTCTGCAAGCCAAAAGGCAGATAGGAACGTTAGGAACTCACATCATTGAACTCAGGAATCAGCAGTCAATGTTTAAACAAACTTGGCATGAAATGACACTAGGATTTGCATTCTGTAAAAACTCCAAATGCACTGATAAATTTTAAATTTCAGGTAACAGCACTTTAAAATTTAATAATGCAACTATGGAGAACAATTTATTTTCTTTAGAAAACTATCTTGGAATAAAGAAAGTATTTGAGAATCTAAAATTTCTGGCTGGGTGCAGTGGCTCAGATCTGTAATTCTAATACTTTGGAGGCTGAGGTAGAAGAAGTGCTTTGGGCCCAGGAGTTCAAGACCAGGCTGGACAACTTAGCAAGACCTCATCTGTACAAAAAATTAAAAAATTACCCAGGTGTGGTGGCATGCACCTGTAATCCCACTTACTTAAGGTGGGAGGATAGCTTGAGCTCAGGAGTTTGAGACTGTGGTAAGCCGTAATCATGCCACTATACTCCAGCCTAGGCAACACAGTGAGAACCCAACTAAAAAAAAAAAAAAAAAAAAGGTAAATAAATAAAATTTCTGACAATTTTCCCCCAAAAAATAACACCAAGGACACATTAAAATTATTTATACAGGCTTTGTTCTTGGATATACAGACTGAATATTTTAAGTGTATATTGCTGGGAGCCAACATCTATAGCTACATGGCTGAGGCCTGTAAAGGCCCATCTGGAAGATCGCCTCTGACATAGGATATCAGTTATACCTATAATATTGGCGTGTGATTAGTGACCAGTGTGCATACATGGCAGTAAAACTTATAAGTAAATCTCAATACACCTGATGGAAAGTGCTAGCAGAATTATTTCTCTCTGTCTTTCTAAGTTTTACTTCTTTCTAGATATTTTTTAACTTCTATTTCCTGGTAGACTGGGTAGTCAGCTCTTGTTCCCGAAAGCTGTTTCCCCTAGGGCTAAGATTAGAAACTAAATTACCATGATAGTTTTGTCGCCCTGCCCCTAGCCAGGCAGAACGTTTTCTTTTGTTTCGTTAATTACTGAAACTCTGTCTGCTTCAGCCCATGGCCGCCATCTTGGCAACCCTGCATTTCCTTGTTCAAGAGTGTGACAGCTACTATTTGATTTTTAGAGTAGACTTGTTAGGATAAAATATATACATGTACACTCATAGTTGCATAAATTTATGCTTGCTGTTTTGTTTCCTTTTGCTACATTATTCAAGTGTAATAGTTACTATACGATTTATAAAAGAATTAACGATAAGGTATTAGCTTAATAGGATATAGCATAGTATTAAAGTCCAATAACTAGATCATATAAAAATTAAAGTTTAGACATATGAAACATATGAATTATAGTAAAGTTTTGTAGTTTAAGAATAAGTTTTAACTGAGTTATAAGGCATTACGTTAAATCATAATAGGATAATAGTATAACTGACAGTTAAGTCATTTAACTAAACTTACAGATTATAGTATAGTGTTAAGTTGATAATATCAATCGCTAAAAATATTTGGAGTCAGTGAACTTGGATTGAACCTAGAGTTAACTCAGAAAAGTTTTTTTGTATTAATCAGGGTATAGAGCAAAGAGTATAATATGAATGATTCATTGAACATTATGGAAAACACTTTGAACGATTTGTATTGAAATTGTGCACCTGTGACCTTAATGTAAGCACGGCAGGCATCATGGAATTCGAATTGTTTGCTTGGAAATTGCAGATCTCGTGGTGGTCTTGTGATGCATAGTTTGTAAAGCACGGAACTTGTACGCCCCCAGTAAGTGATTATCACACTGCTGGAGGGTATAGAAAATGGTATATAAGTTGGAAGGAGTCTGAATAAAATTTGGCTCCAGTCCTGATCAGACTGTTCCCAGAAGAACTGCCTCCGAGTAGTCTCTTCTCGCTGTCCAGATTCTCTGGTGCGGGTCCTAACCCACCCTTGGTCAGTGCTGGTCACCGACAGTATATGATTATAGTCTATATACGGTTTCATCAATGAGAAAGTACATAAATATTTGAACATTTATGCTATTGGCCTTATTTAAACAAGATCTGATTTAAACTAAAATATTCTCTGGAAAATCAAAGGTCACCTTGACAACAGTTGTCAGTGCAATTTTAGATAACTGCTGAGCAATCTAAGGATGTTAAATAAACTCAAAATTACTACAGATTAAGTAAAGACCTAGTGTTAAATAACCAAATTAGATTACATATGCCCATAGAAAGTAAAGAACCACATCTCTTTTACTCTTCTAATGGCAACCATTAAAATTCTGTAAATATGTCAAATGCTTAGTAAATGCTTGTTAAGAAGTACACATTTTTAAGAAAAGAATTTTTAAGAGAACACAATCAGTATGGCTGAAGCTCACACATCTGTAACCATTTATTCAGAAACCGAAGCCCATCAGAAAGGAATCTGAGATGCCATGAGATGCTCTCTCTCTTTACCAAAGTATTATAACTTAGGCTAACTTAAGGTCAGCAAGACCCTGCTGCTTCTCTATATTAAGCAAACATATGATGACATATCATCCACCAAAAAGAAATCAGCACAATTGCCTCCAACTATTAAGCAGCTTTGTTTGGTATGTCCAAGAGACAGACTTTAGAGGGTCTCTTTTAGTTTGCCTCAAATATTTTTAGAAGCACACAGATTTGTATACCTAACCCTGAATTGTTTGTTTTTTTTGTTTTGTTTTGTTTTGTTGGGTTTTTTTGAGTTGGAGTCTCATTCTGTCGCCCAGACTGGAGTGCAGTGGCCGGGAGCGTCAACCTACTGGGCTCCGGCGATCCTTCCGCCTCAGCCTTCCAAATAGCCAGAACTACAGGCGCGCGCTACCATGCCCGGCTAATTTTTGATTTATTGTAGAGATGAGACCTCGTCAAGTTGCCCAGGCGGGTCTCGAACCCGTGGGCTCAGGCAATCCACTCACCTCAGCCTCCCAAAGGTGCGGGATTACAGGCTGAGCCACCGAGCCCAGCTCCTAACCCTGAATTGTACTCCACATCTTTCTAATAAAAAAATTTTTAAATTTTAAAATATAAAAATTAAAAATTAAAATAAAAAAAGAAGCACACAGACTATAAAAGAAAACAAAAAATATTTGGGGAGGGGAGCTATTGAGGGAAAGGATGTCAAGTTCAGCTCACACGTTCATCTGCTCACACCAGTGGTTTTATTTAAACTAGAAAATGTTTGTGCTTCCCCTGTTACAGTAAAAGCTAGGTAAAAGTTCAGTCTGAAACCTCAAGAAACATATTCAAGAGAACAAAAACATTAACTTTTCATGCTTTTCAATTTAAGCCAAGCCAGGAAAAATATACAAATTGTCAGCTATGAATATTATAAGAGACTGAAGAAATGAGAGGCAGAAGGAAAGTGAGGTGGGGCATAAGGGAATGCAGTTTGGCCAACTCCTTGTCTCCAGAGAATACAAAACTTTTAAACAAACACAAAGAATAAAAGAGCAATAAAATCACCATTCTCTAGCAAATAGCTTTCATTTTTCAACACTTATTTGAAGAAAGATACCAATATCCCATAAACAAACTGTCACCAAACATGGCAATTTCACTTTTTCTGTAGTCTACACTCTCAGGTCCAGTGAAACTTCTGTCTTCCAGTGAGTCTTCTGTCCTTCTGGGCCATAGTTCAAACAGGACCAGGGAAGGCCAAAGTGCCTAATCTACTTTCTAGTTTCTAAGCTATCCCACTCTGTCCTGCTGAGCCCCATTGAATCTCTAGAAGGAACTAATTCCACAAGAAGTATTCAGGGTAACGTAACTGTGAACAAGTTCTCCTCCATGGCCTGTGTAACCCGGTTAATAAAACATCACTTGCAGTTAACAGGCTTGTAGCCAAAAAGAGAGAAACAACCAAACCCATGCAATAAAGTAGCCTATATCATACCTTCTCCGTTTATTATGAAACACATAGGCCCTATCACTAGGAGAAGCAACATGAAACCAGGTTCTTTTACCACGAAACCAATGACAATGTACTTCGCCAAGCCTATGATATAAACAGTGGAAAATAAAATGATAGTAATATAAGAGAAAGGGACAAAAACAGCACATGGTGAAGAGCATAAAGAGAGCCACTGTCAATTGCCTCAGCACTACCCAGAAATTTGTTCACTCATTCATTCAACAAGTATTTACTAGATGTCTACTATATACTATATACCTGTCACCAAGCCTGCCTTCAAAATCCAAAAGATCTTTACCCTGAAAAGAGACTGCCTAAGAATATCCAGCTCAGCGACAGTAAATAAGCATCATTACTCAAAACGAAAGCAAAATACAAAGAAAGCCGAAATCTAGAGAATAAGTCTGAGAAATTCAATTCCTAGAAGCTAATATTTACAGCAAATTCCAAAGGAGAGTATCTTTTGTATAATGAATAGTCTCACAGACATTTAGCTTTATCATAACCCTAAAAAATTTTCCCAGTATTGACATCCATAAAAATAGCTCTCCACTTGAACTAAAACTTATCTAATAACTGGAATAACAATGTTTTAAGTTATGTTTTAAATTTAATAAGGGCCAAAATGCTGAAACCAAACCATAATTATACTAGACCTGTACCCACAGAATCATGTCAGAGAATGAAACCTGATTAAGTCTCAAAATAAGTGTCTTGAGGCCTGACTGAGTGAAAACAACCAAAAAGTCAAGCAATTGGAACTGTAAAGAAAACAAGTGAGATTCACCAAAGAAAATATACTTCAAACTACTATGACTCAGCATCTAATCGATTTTGTTGTCTGTGAGTGTAGAACATTTCTTAAGACTCAAGAGTCCTAAGTACCCAGAATTGACCTCTTTTAGTCATAGGTGATCCTGGACACAACTTCTGGGAGGCAAGGGAGTACAAAGAATCCTCTGCTAGAAATTCAAGTACGAGACTGAAATAATAGACTAAGAAAACATAATATTTATCACAAAACTACAAAAGAGGGATCAGCAGTAACAAGACATAGCCAGGGGTGGGGGGGGGTGCACATAACATCACTAAGGGTACCTGATCCTAAACCATGGGAAATGAGGACCAGTGGGAGGCCCAAACTTCACCTGCACATAGACCACTCATGCACCTAAACCTGACTTGTACCCTATATCTTTAAAATCAAATAAATAAATAAATAAAAGTAAATTAAGCACTATAAATGAAAGGGTAATAAATCATATCTTGTCAATTAAAAAAAAAGTGATAGCCTAAGTATCTGAAAGAGTAAATGAACAATAGGAAAATGCTAACCAAGACAAGATAACCTTCAACTCAGTGTTTTGTGTTCTCTACCAAGTCAGTACTAGGGAATAGCTATTCTTGTATATTATGAAGCCCAGTTTGTAACATAAATACAACACTTTTAAAAAATGTTTCTTACCTGAGACAGAGTAGACACAAAGTTTTCTAGAATGCAACACAGCCAAATGCAGTAGTTCAGAACCTCTGAAAAACAGAGAAAGTTTTAAAAGTTTTAAAAGTTTTAAAATATTGGTTTCAGATGCAACCAAAAGCTGTAAAATAATTTCAAAAATGCCAGGCATGGTGGCCCACACCTATAATCCCAGCACTTTAGGAGGCTGAGGCAAGAGGATTGCTTGAGCCCAGGAGTTTGAGACCAGCCTAGACAATACAGCAAGACCTCGTCTCTATTTTTTTTAATGTTTTTTAATTAACTGGACTTGGTGGCATGCGCCTGTAGTCCCAGCTCCTTGGGAGGCTGAAGAGGGAAGATCACCTGAGCCCAGGCGTCCAAGGCTGCAATGAGCTGTGTGATCAGGCCACTGCATTCCAATCTGGGCAACAGAGTAAGACCACAACTCAAAAAAATAATAATAGTATCATAATCACAGACACTGTGAGTAAACAAAACAATGTATTAGATAACATTCAAACTGAAAAATAAATTTAAGGATAAACAGCCAATTTTACAATCCCAGAGCCTCAAATAACTCTCTGCCTCAGGGCTCTGCCTTCAAACTGAAGCTAATGGAACCTCCAAGCAAGAGTCAGATCTGAGGCCTTCCATGAGTGCTATGTGTTTCAATAAAGATATCCAGTTCTGACTAATTCAACTGTAACTTTGAGCACGTCACACAATTTCCCTGAGCCTGTTCCTCCTTCTGGAAAATAAGAAGTTTTGGTTAAATGAAAGAAAATAATGTGGAAGTACCTTGTAAAGTATAAAGCACCACAAAATGCCAATTATTATTAGTAAATAGCATATATCACTTCCAGCTCCAAAACTGTATTGAAAATATTTCAGTTTGAAATAAATCTCAAATAAAAATAAACTATTGACATCACCACTACACTTCCCAGCCCATATCAAGTGGTTTTAGAAACAACATCAAGGCACAGTCTAGAGATCCTATGTTCAGTTTTCAAGGGTCAAACCAGTCGTTGTTAATAAGTAAAGGATGTAAATGGCTGTGATTAAGTGAGGACTGGGACCAAACTAAAGGAGGTAGCTACTATTTGGTTCTGGGCTTGTGGCCAGATTTTTCCATGGAAGGCAGAAAGCAGAGATTTTCTCTTGGTTCTTAAGTGTTGGCATCTCTTTTAAAGTTAAAACACTGTACAGGCTCACATGTGCAAGCAGGACTCCAGTGTATAACCTCTGATATACAGTCCTTGTTCTAAAATACCAGCACTATACTTAAAGTCTGAAGGCCTAAATTGGAGTTTTGACTCTGTACCTTACTATATGTGTGATCATTTAATCTTTCAGAATGTTAGTATCTCATTTACAGAATAAGAATTGTAGTAGATATCTGCAAAACTTTGGTGCAATGAATATATAAATACTCATTACTCACTCTACTACCAGAAAATGCAAATATACACAACTATCACATAATCAATATTGCACTTTTGACTTTTTTTTATATGTACCCTGGACACACAATTTTTGTACCATGCTCTGAAAAAGAGCATAATGTCACAAAAAGTCTAAAGTATGCAGTCAGAGAGACATGGGTCTGAATCTTGGCTGTGTGACTTTATACTCTGAGCTTTAGTTTCCTTATCTCTAAATGTAGATCATATCTACATAACAAATAAGATTATTAAGACAATGTTTATACTCACTAATGTTAACCTCCTCCCCTTCCAACAGGTGATCAGAGGAGAGCTACACTTAAGGATTACGATAAAGAATGATTATTCTGTTTCACTTTTTTTTTTTTTTTTTTGAGTTGGAGTCTCACTCTGTCGCCCAGACTGGAGTGCAGTGGCCGCTTCCGGCCACCGCAGCCTCGACCTGCTGGGCTCCGGCGATCCTTCCACCTCAGCCTTCCAAGTAGCCAGAATTACAGGCATGCGCTACCACGCCCGGCTGATTTTTTTATTTATTGTAGAGATGAGGTCTCGCTGCCCAGGCGGGTCTCGAACCTGAGGGCTCAGGCAATCCACTCACCTCAGCCTCCCAAAGGCGTGGGATTACAGGCTGAGCCACCGAGCCCGGCTGTTTCACTTTTTTTAATGGATAGGTAAAGATGTCTTTTAGAGACAAGAATCCTTACTGTATAAATCCATCTTGTCTAACATATCCTAGATATATGATGGGTACCTAACCATCATCTGTTTTTATTTATTTATTGTTTTTTTTTTTTTTTGAGTTGGAGTCTTACTCTGTCGCCCAGACTAGAGTGCAGTGGCCGCTCCCGGCCACCACAGCCTCGCCTGCTGGGCTCCGGTGATCCTTCCGCCTCAGCCTTCCGAGTAGCCGGACTTATAGGCATGTTACCAAGACCGGCTGATTTTTTGATTTATTGTAGAGATGAGGTCTTGCTGCCCAGGTGGGTCTCGAACTCGCGGACTCAGGCAATCCATTCACCTCAGCCTCCCAAAGGCATGGGATTACAGGCTGAGCCATCGAGCCTGGCCATCATCTGTTTTTAGATGAAGTAGATATTTACCAAAACCTCCCAACCCAGCCTATCACAATCCATAAAAGTCTCATATCCTGCCCTGGTCTTACACATCCAAGCTACAGCTTCCCAATATAATGAAACATACCACTAGAAGAAGGTAAGTGCTCATGAATGGTCGTTTGGTTTTTCAAGCAAGAGTCAAGGCCCTGAATAAATGGCACCTAAGACCAATAAATTATGATGAGCAACCGGAGTGTGCCAAAATCTAGAGCTCAGGACACTGCCCAGACTAAAGAGGGCAAAAGGGGGTTCAAAAGGAGGTAAACCAACTCCACCTACCTGATAACTTTTCACAATACTTTTAAATGACTGAGAAACATAAGCTTAATTTTTTAAAAAGTTCAAGTATGAATATAAGAGAAAATCTGCAATATCATCAGTAAATAAAAAGCAAACATATTATTCTATGTTCAAAGTAATGAACCGTTATCTAAAATAAATTAGGTTTAAAAGTAAAGTACTTTGAAACAAAACTCTTATAGAGATAAGACCTACTTTGTGGGTTAAGCTGACTTCTTTCAAGAAACCACAGGACCGCTCTACCCCAAATAAGTAATTCATTTTAAAACCTCAAAACTATGTGCCAAAGTAATAGTGATCTGCTACTTCATCTAATTATTTCAACAGACACATAACTTAGACAATCTGTTCTTTAAGCAAGTAAATATTTCCTACTTCTTTATTTGGTTATTTTCAAAAGCTTATCTCTTTTTCTGTAAGCTTCTCATAGGTGAGGCATCTTAGATCTGATACTATAAAAAGGTCCTAAATTATTCTATCTTAAATGTGTAAGTTTCCACATAAAAACATTCAGTACACGAAGAACATCTAGGTGACAGCATGCAGAAAATATATTTAATTCATGGACAGTCTTTTTCAAAAAATCAACAAAAGTGACAAAGTAAGGACTGATATACTCCAAGTACAATAACAGATTTAGTGGGCTGTACTCACGAGACAAACTTTCCTACTTCCACTTGAAGTATTGGATCTTGTAGATGTACTTCTAGAAGCAAATCTTCCGCTTGAGCTCCATCTCCTGTCTTTACCGGATGGGGGTTAAAGATTCTTAGATATCCCATAAAGCTACCCACAATTATTTTATCTGCATAGAGATGTTAAAAAACAAAAAGGATATAGGAAGAAACAAGCATTAGCAAATCTCTTTGGAAAGAAACTTTCTAATGTCCAAAAGAGAAATCTAAAAATTAAAAGAATCCAGTATTGTTTCATATACAAAGGTCACTCTGCCAACAGAAGATGGAATTAATTAAAGTAAACTTATAACACATAGCCTTTCATAGCCTTTCATAATTAGATTTACATCACCAATATTCAAATGTACTAACATTATATTTTTTCCTAAGCCTTTAACTCAATCAAAGTAAGGGCTAGTATAATGGTGTAAACTGATTTTATCAGAGTATCAACTCTGCAACTGGCTGTGGCGTCAAACACTGTAAGAGGCCTGACAATTAAGTTTACGAACTTGCCACTGTGTGCTTATGCTGGCAGTATTGTACAAACAACATGGTAAGGTTTTATAGCCTTGGTATATCAGTGTCTCAGAGGTGTGTTCATGTCGACGTGTGGTGGTGTCTTGCTGAATGGCATTCATTATTGTTGTTGTATGTTTTGTGTGCCATCACAAGAATGTCAGAGCTTGAATTAGAGCAAAGAACAAACAGTAAATTTCTTGTTAAATTTGGCAAGAATGGAAGTGAAATCAGGGACATGATAACCTAAGTTTATGAGGATAATGACATGAAGAAAACAGCAGTGTACAAATAGATTAAACGTTTTCCTAAAGGGAGAGAAAGCGTCACTGATGAAGAGCAGTCAGGATGGCCAGTAACAAGCAAAACTGATAAAAACACTTCAATAATTTGCTGAACTGTGCATCAAAATCATCAGCTGACTGTGAGAAGTAAAGCAGAACAAATAAACATCAATAGAGAAACAGGAAAAACTTAACTAAAAATCTTGGCATGAGAAAGGTATGTGCAAAAATGATCCCAAAGAAGCTCTTGCATCACAACAATGTACCAGCATATACAGCACTGTCTGTGAGGGAGTTTTTAGTCAGTAAACAAATAACTATATTGGAATACCTTCCCTACTCATCTCATCTGACCCCCAGTGATTTTTTTCTTTACCCGAAGACAAAGGAAATATTGAAAGGAAGACATTTTGATGACATTCAGGACATCAAGGGTAATACAACAACTGTACTAATGGCCATTCTAAAAAAATAGTTCCAAAACTGCTTTGATGAGTGGACTGGGCACTGGCATCAGTGCACAGCTTCCCAGGGAAGCACATTGAAGGTGGCTGTAGTGATATTCAGTAATGAAGTATGGAGCACTTTTTCTAGGATAAGTTCATGAACTTAATTGTATTAAAAATGATTCTGAGGCCTCAACACATAGTGTACCTTGATTAACAACATTTAGTCTTTTGTACAAGAGGTGAAAAATGGTAGGATGGGTATTGTGAGTTATATTGTGTCCCCCAAAAAAAGATATGTTGAAGTCATAACCCTAGGTACATTTGAATAGGATTTGGAAACGAGGTCTTTGCAGATATAATTAAGTTAAAATGAGGTCACAGTTAAATAGACGTGTGACAGTACTCAATTAGCCATATGAACCCTCTAGTCATGTGGGACCTTGTGTCCATCGCAAGTGAAACTCTAGTGATCTGGACAGCTGCTGCCACAGGCCAAATGAAGAGAAAGAAGTTATGCCAAACCATTTGCTTTATCTAAGGGAACTAGATGATTTAAAATAAGAGAATGATAGGTTTAAATCTCAAAACAGCCATCTAAGGTCAAAGAATGAAACTCAGGGTCTAGCCAGGAGCAGCGGCTCACACCTGTAATCCCAGCACTTTGGGAAGCCGAGGCAAGAGGGATTGTCTGAGACCAGCCTGGGCAATGTGGCGAGACCTTGTCTCTACAATAAATTTTTTTAAAAATAACCAGGCTCGGTGGCTCAGCCTATAATCCCGCACCTTTGGGAGGCTGAGGTGAGTGGATTGCCTGAGCCTGCGGGTTCGAGACCTGCCTGGGCAGGTGAGACCTCATCTCTACAATAAATAAAAAAAATTAGCTGGGTGTGGTAGTGCGTGCCTGTAATTCCGGCTACTCAGAAGGCTGAGGCGGAAGGATCGCCGGAGCCCAGCAGGTAGAGGCTGCAATGGCCGGGAGTGGCCACTGCACTCCAGTCTGGGTGACAGAGTGAGACTCCACTCAAAAAAAAAAAAATTAGTTGGGCGTGGTGGCGGGTGCTTGTGGTTCCAGCTACTTGGAAGCCTGAGGTGGAAGGATCATCTGAGCCCAGCAGGTCAAGGCTGCAGTGACTGTGAGCATGTCACTGCACTCCAGCCTGGGTGACATAGTGAGACTCCTACTCAAAAAAAAAAAAAAGAAACTCAAGGTCTTTGGCACACTGCAGAAAGAATTCCTTACCACGTTTATCAGAGGGACTTAATCACTGAGAATCTAATCTGTAGACCAATTCTTTGAGTTTTCAATTATGTAACAAAGGAGTTAACAAATCTCTCCAGGTTTCTTAAGTAAAGGCATTGATAAGAAAGAATGGGATTATACTGTTGTAATGGAATCATCAGAAGAGTCTAGAAGACGTGGAGAAGACTTAAACCACCAAAATTTTCTAAAACACTTTCCATTGAGCTTCCCATGTATCCTGTTATGCCCTAATTCCCATATTTACTCACTAAATAACCAAGATTCAACTTCAATATAGTCCTATCTTCAGAGATAAGAGGACGACAAGATGGCCAAGCTAAATCCCTGAAGGAAAATGTGTAAGTATGATTATGAAAATAATTTACAGGACTGTTATAGTAAACAGAACTCAGGTAACAGTCTGAACTTCACAGATTTCAAGCAACAGTTAATTAATACGGGAGTCCCAGGAATTAATGAATAGGCAGACAGGCATTAAATAAAAAGCCAACTAAGGACATTTGCTTTTTTTTGTTGTTTTCTTATCAGATGAGGTCTCATTTTGTTCCCCAGGATGGTCCTGAACTCCTGCACTCAAGCAATCCTCCTGCCTCAGCCTCCTGAGTAGCTGGGACTATAGGCACATACCATACATAGCCAATACTATTATATAAGCCATTACTATGACATATGGTCTTTTTTTTAAGTGGTTTATTACTTTTTTTTTTTTTTTTTGGCTGAGTAGTATTCAATTGTAATAATGTACAATAGTGTGTTTATCAAATTAAGGCCTTTTTTTTTGGAGTCAATAACCAAAAATACTCCAGGTCAACAAAAAGAGAACTAACTCAAGCTACCATATTAAACAGCCATAGCTTCTCACCCATTCTTATTCTCTTTTTTTGTTTTTGCAAAACTGAGAAATGTAGCCCCTAACAGGATTTAACCTTAAATTACCATACTATTTTTCCTACTCCTCTATCTTATTACTTTAAATTTTCCTTCTCTGTGTCCTTCCCTCAACTATTATATATAGGATTGTAAACAGTATATGTACCAGTTAGTCTAGAGGCAGCAGAATATTAGAGCAGAATCACGACTGAATAACAAGAGAAACAAACATCACCCAGAGATCCTTGACTTGAAGGGTTCCCTCAAACTACCTCTGAAGCAGTGGATACACATGGTTATCTCCCACTACAGATGAGTAAGAACACATGTATGTATAGTTGTACAAGGTATACTCTATGTGAGGTATAAATACTGAGTCACTAAAACATAAACACAGGAGCTGCTTTTCATTAAGTCCTCTGTGTTTTCTTCTGATTCTAGTAATAAACTCTCCCTCCAGGACACAGCTAATCTAAACTGGATTATTCAGATTCCCTTTCTCTCCTTCTCTCTCACTATCTCTCTCAAGAGTCTGAATGCTGAGTTGAGAGAATCAGAAAGAAAGGTACCACTTTAAATACAAGTTAAGCCGGGCTCGGTGGCTTAGCCTGTAATCCCACGCCTTTGGGAGGCTGAGGTGAGTGGACTGTCTGAACCCATGGGTTCGAGACCTGCCTGGGCAACTTGGCGAGACCTCATCTCTACAATAAATCCAAAAATTAGCCGAGTGTGGTAGCATGCGCCTGTAGTTCCAGCTACTTGGAAGGCTGAGGCGGAAGGATTGCCGGAGCCCAGCGGGTCGAGGCTGCGGTGGCCGGGAGCAGCCACTGCACTCCAGTCTGGGCGACAGAGTGAGACTCCAACTCAAAAAATAAATAAATAAATAACTAACTCAATAAATAAATAAATAAATAAATAAATACAAGGAGTTCAATTTCAATTGTATTCTCAAGATTCGCAATTAATTATTCTATTATGTATTAAGTCAACTTCCCCTAAAACAATTTCAGGATGCCTACCTACTACCCTCCTCTCATTCTCTGATCGTCTAAAAAAAAAAAGTAGGGGTCAACAGACTTTACTGTCTCAACTTCCCAACCTGACCGCAAACTGCAAATTTCTCTATGTCTATATCCATTCTGCCTTCTGTCACAGTAGAAAAAACTTCCCACACCTATTCAAAGTTAACCCTTCCATCTGTGCACCTACCATCTCTGACAGTGTTCTCTGGATCCCTGCTCTATCAATTATATCATCTATTCTACACATCGAATTGTTCCCACTTCCCTCGACCTTACATTGCCTCCAAATCACCATCCTCCTTTCTTCCCTTCACAGCTAAGTTGCTTTGCAGAACCATGAACACTCAGTCTCACCAATTCCCACTCATTCCCACTTCACTCACCGCAAATCTGGATCTCATTATCACTGTGCCCACTCATCCACCTTCATCACAGACGCTAATGAACCACTTGCTGCTAAATGGCATGGAAACTTCTCAATCCTCTTATCACTAAACCTTACCTCCCAGATACCAGCCCAGCTGATTCTCCTGCTTCTCTGCCTGCCCTTCTCAGAATCTGTTTCTCTACCCAAACTTCCCCCTTCAATGCTCACATTCTCCAGGTTACAGTCCTACGCTTCCTTCCCTCATATTCCAACTTCTCTTCCTGTGCATTTTCACCCGTTTTCGGGGCTTCAAATACAACCAGCATGCTGCTCATTCCCAAGTCTCTACCTCTATTCTGTATACTAGACATTTCTGCCATAAACATGGCATATCCAAAACTGCTCTCATTAACCTTCCACTCCATAAGATCAACAATAATCGCTCTCAAACTTTAGAGTGCCACCATACAACTTTGGCACTTGTAAAAAAAAATACAGATACCTAAATCCTACCTATCTCCAGAGAATACAATCTTATAGCATCCTGTATGTCTGGGATAGAAAATATTCATATAAAATAGTCACCCCCCAGGATATTAAGATGCAAGTGTCCAGGCTTTGAGACACAATGATCACTGTTTTTGCCTATGTTATGATGTTTGTACAGCATGCTTGGGAAAACAGAGGAAGCTGCTCAAAGATAACCACAAACTGGGGAAAGTAATATCTTAGCATATTGGTAACCCACTGGCCACACCCCAGTGAGCAGCTCCAATAGAAAAGGATGAGTGAACAGTATGTTATTTAGACAATGAGTAAGTATAGTTTCCAACCAAGCTGAACTTGAGATAGTCTAGGCAGAAGTGGGTTTAAAATTGTTCTCTCTGGCAGGTGTTTTTGTGGCATGACTCTTTTATGTTGCCAAATAATTGAGGAATCATAAACTTTAACAAACAGTTGGGTGGGCAGAGATAATCTCTAAGGAACCTCCCAAGGATACCCTCTGAATCGAAGGCCTTCCCATCTCCTATACATGGAAGGGCAGGGCCCAGATTTTCCTTAGAAACAAGGAAACTCAGTGTAGGTATTCAGTGTAGTTTAGTACCTCCCACTTTTCTTCTTTGCCAACATAATTTTCTCCTTCCACCTTTCCCTCCAGATCCTACTGTTTTTATTATTGGCAAGATAAACAGAATAAAGAAAAATGTAAAGGGACAATATATATTATACACTTAACAAAAGAATGGTTGTAAATTTTCTTTTTGAGAAGCTAATAATTATCCGGATTTTTTTTTAAAAGTCCATTACTATTATTTAAACCAAATGCAAATTTCAAATAGCAATGACACAATGATACAGAACTAAACTGTTTAAAGTCACTTAAAAAACACGAAAATGTGAAGAGGAATAAATAATATAAGAATAAGACAGAAAGTGGTTTTAGTATTATAATGAGAACATAAAAGCAATGATTTAGCCACTGTTTTCTACAAACAGATAGAGTTAGCATAATTTCATTATGGTATGAATGGCTTTCAGATCCAATTTAAAAAATTATTTTTCTCGTAAATAATTTCTAAAAAATTTTTTTTTCAAAATTCAAAATATTTTACTAACTCTACAAGACCTGATTTTGCTACCAAGGAAAACAAGTGAAGTGATGCCATACAATTGTTTATAAATTCCAGCAAATAATATGACAGAATCAATACAAGCCACAACAATATGAGCAACAAAACAGAAGGAACTATATATATCATTCTACTACCTAAATATTACTTATAAGACAAACTACCTTCAAAATTAGGACACAATTATGACCGTTCAATTTAGTTCTATAAAGTACATATTTTTTAAAGTCACTTTTATTTTAAAGTTTTGCTCCAAAATGCATGATTATAAATTGCTTACCATGTCCATTTCCACTATTGTCAACATCAGCCAAACACAGGCAGCCTTGATCAAATTCTTCTTTTTCTCCCAAAACAGTAGACCACCAATCACGAGCTTTAAATAAAGACATTTTCTTTCACTCTAAAAAGAAAACATTTATTTAAAATAAAAATCCACTTCACACTATGAATTAATTATCTCTTAAGGCACAGAAAATCAAACTTGGACACCTTTAAGAATATTTCTGTAGTAACTTTAATTTTTTACATTTTGTATACATATATAAAACCACAAATTCAGATAGGTGGAAGCATTAATCAGAGATTTTGCAACACCATTAATAAATTTATGTTGAATTAATTTTTCTTCTGAGACATTTAGGAGAAAACTGCATCAAGTAACAAAAAACATTCTTTAGAGGATCAAAATTCAAATTCTACCAGCATAAAAGTCTTTAGTGAAATACCTAACTTTCTTTCAGTCTCGTCATTGTCAAGGCTGCACCATAGTCAGTCCTCTGTATCTATGGGGGATTGGTTCCAGGACTTGCCCCCCCCCCCACCAGATACAAAAACTGCTAATGCTGAAGTCCCTTATACAAAACAGCTCAGTACAATCAGCCCTCCATATTCATGGGTTTCGATCCTCAGCTGGTTGAATCCATGGATGACAAAACCAGGAACATAGAGGGGGCTAACTGTATCTTCTGTTACAAAGAGTTGCTGAGACAAACAAATGAGGTCAAATGCATCAAATGGTCAACACTAGAACTGGTACATTACAGGTACTCATAAAGCATTTACTCCTTCTCGGCATTCTAATTGTAAAAAGGCAAGATGGAATAGGGAAATCCACACCCCCACCCCCAAAAAAAGGAAAGGTCCTTTTATACCACTAATTTCCTGTGTGTCCTCAGGCAACCCAAATAACCTTTCTGTACTTTTATTTATTCTCTAGAATGAGCATATACCAGCCCCACAGACCATTGAATTATTGATTTGCTATATGTGAAAGCACTCAGATCTTTTGAATTACAACATAGTATCACATGGAACTCTACAAAAAGTTCATTTATCTAACATAAATGAGGTTTTTCTTCATGCCACACTAATTTAAATGATAGCTAGGGAAAGCAGTCAATCTTTATTTGCAACAGTTCAATTTTGCACACTTTTTTTTTTTTTGAGTTGGAGTCTCACTCTGTCGCCCAGACCGGAGTGCAGTGGCCACTCCCGGCCACCGCAGCCTTGACTTGCTGGGCTCCGGCGATCCTTCCGCCTCAGCCTTTCAAGTAGCTGGAACTACAGGCACGCGCTACCACGTACAGCTAATTTTTTGATTTATTGTAGAGATGAGGTCTCACCAAGTTGCCCAGGCGGGTCTCGAACGCTCACCAAGTTGCCCAGGCGGGTCTCGAACGCGCGGGCTCAGGCAATCCACTCACCTCAGCCTCCCAAGGCACGAGATTACAGGCTGAGCCACCGAGCCCGGCTTGTCACAAGCACTTAATTAGCAAATACTAAGCCGCTGCTCTGAGGGGAAACACATGGTTAGGTTCCAGTGAACCTATAGTCACATTTTCATCAACCAATCAATAAATAATGCTACTTACATGTGTTTCAGTTTAAAGATACCTTATTGAATACACATTGTTGATTCATTACCATGGAATTCATGCCCAACTGCACTATAACTCAGCCTGAATGAAACTTATCTAATTACATGTATAGTTGCTTTTCGACTTAAAATGGGGTTACTTGTAAATTGAAAGTATCGTAAATGCATTTCATATACCTGAGAAGAGATCAAAATTCAACGTATGGTTTTTACTGATTATGTAGCACTTTCCTGCAATCCTAAAGCTGAAAAATCGTAAGTAAAACCATCGTAAGTCAAGGACTATCTGTATTTTCTCCATAACATACATCATAGCCTTCTTGCACTTAGGAACACTAGACAGCACTTCAACATTACATTTGAGGGTCATTTTAACAGTGAAATCACCTCCAAAAAGCACCACAGTGTGAAATAAAACATAGCACTAAATATTTAAGACTATAAAAGTATGAGTGCTGAAACAAAATGCAGTCACTTTGTTTGACATCAGCTGGGACTATGTGCATCAGGTGACTCAAATTTTCCCAGCTCTCTGCACCTGACAAGAAATGACTGCAAAGCATTGCAAGCATTGATTTTGAAATCACAAATAAATTTTAGCAAATTCACCAAATATAGAATCTACAAATAATGAGGATAAACTGAACTTTCTTTTAAAATGTAGATCTGTTTCTTAAAGGAGGCCTTCCACATGGGCTAATCATAAAAACCAAGGCTATTTGTTTACATACAAAGTTGGCCAAGAAACTGACTGTGAATAATGTGGTGGTGAAAAGTATCGACTCCAAAGACCAGTATGTGTGAGTATGAATTCCTGCTTCACCACACACTAACCATGCAACCAGAGGAAGTTTACTGAATCTCTCTCTACTTCAGCTTCCTCATTTACAAAATAAAGATAAGAGTGGCATTATGAGGATTAAATAAGAATGCAGTAGAGGCAACCTACAGAATTGGTAAAGAACTCCTACAACTCAACAACAACAGAAAACAATTTAAAAATGGACAAAGGAAGCTTAGTAGACATTTCTCCAAAGAAGATATATAAATGGCCAATAGGAATATGAAAAAGATGCTCAACATCACTAATCACCAGGGAAATGTAAATCAAAACCACACTGCAACATCACCTCATACTCATTAGAATGGCCACTTTCAAAAAAAAAACAGAAAATATTTAACCTAAGAAAGCTGATTACAATTAAAAAAAAAATTTATTGGTAAGGATGTAGAGAAACTGGAAACTCTGTGCACTGTTAGTGAGAATATAAAGTGCTGTAGCTGCTATAAAAAACAGTACGCAGGTTCCTCAAAGTTACTGACACAAGTTTTGATCCAGCAATCCCACTTCTTGGTGTATATCCAAAAGAATTAAAAACAGAATCTCAGATTTGCAAACACAGATTTACTGCTGCATAATTCACAACAGCCTAGAAGTAGAAGCAATCTAAATGTCCATCAGCGGGTGAAGGGATAGAGAAAACGTGGTATACACATACAATCTAATATTATTCAGCCTTAAAAAGGTAGGAAATTCTGACACATGCTACATGGATAAACCTTGAGAACATGGCTGGGTGTGGTGACTCATGACTGTAATCCTAGCACGTTGGAAGGCTAAGGCAGGAGGATTGCTTGAGCCCAGAAGTTCAAGTTCAGCCTAGGCAACATAGCAAGACCTTGTCTCTACGGAAAACAAAAAATTAGCCAGACATGGTGGTACATGCTTGTAGTCCCAGCTATTCAGGAGGCTGAGGCAGAAGGATTGCCTGAGGCCAGGAGGTCGAGACTGAGGTGAGATATCATTGTACCACCGCACTCCAGGCTGGGTGACAGAGTGAGACCCCACTAAAACAAAAACTTTGGGGATATTATGCTAAGTAAAAATAAGCCAGTCACAAAAATACAAATACTGCATTATTCCACTTATGTGAGGTACCTAGAGTATCAAATTCATAAAAACAGAAAGAATGGTGATTGCCAGAGATAGGGGTGAGGGAAGTTGTTATCTAATGGGTACAGAGTTCAAATTTTGAAGAGCTCTGAAGATTGGTTATACAACAATGCAAATGCAATTAATACTACTAAACAGTACACTTAAAATGGTTTAGATGTTAAATTTTATATTACATATATTCTACCACAATTTTAAAAATATATATTCCGCTAGGCGTTTTGTAATCCCAGCACTTTGGGAGGCGGAGGCAGGAGGATTGTCTGAGTT
Source organism: Carlito syrichta (assembly GCF_000164805.1). NCBI lineage: Eukaryota > Metazoa > Chordata > Mammalia > Primates > Tarsiidae > Carlito > Carlito syrichta. The sequence continues at coordinate 224,499 of NW_007113174.1, read as the reverse complement.
CAGGGAGTCGAGATCAACCTAGGTAACTTGGAAAAACCTCGTCTCTACAATAAATCAAAAATTTAGCCGGGCATGGTGGCGTACACCTGTGGTTCCAGCTATTTGGAAGGCTGAGGCAGAAGGACTACCTGAGCCCAGCAGGTCAAAACTGCAGTGGCCATGATCATGCCACTACACTCCAGCCTGGGTGACAGAGTGAGACTCCTACTCAAAAAATATATATATATGATGTATATATATACATTATATATATGTATACACACATATATATCTCTCAACAAGGACAAAGCTTTAAAATAATCAATCAACTAATGTTAAGTTTTAGTTAATGTTTTAATTTTAATGTTAACTAATTTAATTTATTTTAATTAATTAGTTTAATGAATTTTAATTAATGTTTTAAGTTTTAATTAATGTTAAGTTTTCATTTAAAAAAAGGAATACAGGCTGGGTGTGATGGTTCACACCTGTAATCCCAGCACTTAGGAGGCCAAGGTAAGAAAGTCACTTGAGCCCAAAAGTTCTGTACTGAGATCTCATCTCTACCAAAATAAAATTTAAAAATATATATATATAGTCGGACATAGTGGCATGCATCTGTAGTCCCAGCTACTCACGAGGATGTGTTGGGAGAATCACTTGAGTTCAAAAAGCCAAGAATGCAAGAATGCAGGGAGTGAGCCAGGATCATGCCACTGCACTCCAGTCCTGTCTCAAAAATCAAAGAACATAGTATATACCACTCAGTACAATACCTGCATATAATAAGCACCCAAAAAATGTTACCTGTTGCTGTATTTTATCTTTTAATGATATTTTAACAACTTACATTAGAGGAAAAAACTTCAATATCTTGATTAAACAAACTATGTACAGTATATCCACGTAATACCAGTATAACTTAGACATTTTAAAACATGAAGTACTGATACACAGAATTTGGATGGATTTCAAGAGCATTATGCTGAATGAAAAAAAAATTCCAAAAAGTCACATATTAAATAATTTTTTATTTTTTTTTAGATTAGAAAATGCAGTTTATTTAAAAATAAATTAGAGAGAGAAAGAGAAGGGAGAGGGAAGATTCACCTCCCCAAGGTGGGGGAGGGGGCCAAAGCCAGGAAGCATGACAGCAGCCATAGCTCAAAGAGCACACGGCCACACCAAAGTCCAGCAAGAAAAATGGCCCTAAATAATTTTTTTCGATAGTATTCTCAAAATGACAAAATTATACTGATAAAAAACAGATCAGTGGTTGCTAGGGCTGGCAAGAACAAGGTAATTTCTTTGGGATTAATTTCCTAGAACTATATACAGAAAAAAAAGGTGCATTAAAGTAAAACCTGGTAGAATCCAAATAAAATCTGTAGTTTACTTTTAGTATTGTACTAATGTCAATTTAATGGTTTTGATCATTGTACTGTTTTTGCTGGGACACCACTATTTTTGCAACGTGTATGTAAGTCTAAAATTATTTCAAAATGAAAAATTTTAAAAATAAATACCAGGAATAAGCCGGGCTCGGTGGCTCAGCCTGTAATCCCGCGCCTTTGGGAGGCTGAGGTGAGTGGATTGCCTGAGCCCGC